>NC_083411.1:76940632-77243662 GCF_020745735.1 Hemiscyllium ocellatum | reverse complement strand
AAAATAATCTGTATTCTGTTTTTATACGTTGGTGCAGAAATATAATCATCACCTCAGAAGAGTTAAAATACACAGTTAAAACACAAAATACTCATTGTGGGTTGTGGGAACCTGTTTCAAAGAGGTTGATTTTATTTTAATTACCATATTTTCACATGTCCCTTATTTCAGCAATACAGGTATGTTCAAATCAACATACTGATAATGGAGAAAAGACCCATTGCAAATAAATTAAGCTTTGAAAAGCCACTTTGAAAATTTGAAAACAGTTTCATATTTGAATCTGCTGTTGAATTGAATTTGAGCCATCTGACGTACAGCTTAAGTCCCCATTTAACACAAAGGAAAATGGACTTTCTCTACATGTCTCTCCTTTACTTCACTTCATTACGGAGGTTTGTTCTATTTAGGCAGCAGGAGAGTTGATTCCTGAAGCAACAGTCCATGTAAAGTCACAGCGGGGATGTCAATGTTCAGATGAGCTGTCACCACAAACTCATTCTTCCTGCTGTTTGGATTGATATGACCAGTGTCAAAAGCTGTGTTTACATTTGTATCCCAGTGTGCCTCCCTTTGGGTACAAGTTTTAGTTCTGCAGTGCTTGCGCTAATGATGTGCTCTGATCTCATAATCTAGAGTTGTGAGCAGCAAAAAAAACAGACAAAAGTAGGTTGATACTGAATTGGCTTCCTGGCATTTTCTGTTAGCTCTTCATGCAGATAAGTGAAAATATCTAATGTTGCCCTAGAGTTATGTGTCTGTTAACACCAGAGCCATCTGGTATAATTTCTATCTAAGAGTTTGTTTTTCATATTGGTATGACAATAGCAAGATGTTCTCGCTGTGGGTGATGCCTCTCTAGATTTGAGTCTGTGTAAATATTCACTCTGCACTGTAGCATAAGATTCCAAACCAGCTAAAGAAGTAAAGTGATTAGATTACCCACCAGGTTGCTTAAAAACTACTGGCCTCCTAATAAAACCAAAGCAACGTGAAGGAGCTAAGTGACGGTGAGCTTACATTACTATATGGAATGCAATGAAGTTTGAACTGTCATGGCAAATAAAGGGCTGCATTCTGTGGATGGGTCAGCATGGTCTATCAAGCCATACAGTAAGGCAACAGGCCCTTTGGCCCAACTCATCCATGCTGACCAAGTTACCCAAATAAAAAGCATCCTTACTTGCCTACATTTGGCCAACGTGCCTCTAAACCTTTCTTATTCAAATGCCTTTTAAATGTTGGACCTACATCTATGACTTTATCTGGCAATTCATTCCACATGCAAACTACTGTGAAAGTTGCCCTCGGGTCTCTTTTAAATTTTTATCCTCTTACCTTAAGATAATGCCCCCTAGTTTTGAACTCTCCCATCTTAGCAAAAAGAGCTTTGCTATTCACCTTATGTATGATGTGGAGGTGTTGGTGTTGGACTGGGGTGGACAAAGTTAAAGATCACACGACACCAGGTTATAGTCCAACAGGTTTAATTGGAAGCCAGTGCTATAACCTGGTGTTCTGTGATTTATAACTTTGTCCACCTTATCTATGCCTCTCATTTAAACCTCTACAAGATCAGTCTTCAACCTCCGACACTCCAGTGAAAAAAGTCCCAGCCTATCCAGCCTCTCTTTCTCACTCAAACCCTTCAGTCCTGGCAACATTCTGGTAAATCTTTTCTAAATCCTGTCCAATTTAATAATATCCTTTCTACTGCAGAGTGACCAGAACAGTGCACAATACTCCAGAAGAGGCCTCACCAAGGTTCTGTACAGCCTCAACATGACATCCCAACCCCAATAGTGATTGGTCTGAGCATTGAAGGCAAACGTGTTAAATGCCTTCTTGACCACCCTGTGAGGCAACTTTTAAAGAATTATGTACCTGAACCCCTAAGTCTGTCTGTTCGTCAACACTACTCAGGGCCCTATAACAATTATATAAGTTCTGCCCTTGTATTACAAAATGCAATACCTCACATTTATCCAAGTTAAACATCATCCACCATTCCTCAACTCATTGGCCCAATTGATCCAGATCCCTTTGAAATCTTAGATAACCTTCTTCACTATTGACTATATCACTAATTTTGGTATCACCTGCAAACTTACTAACCATGACTCCTACATTCTCATTCAAATTGTTTAATTAAATGTCAAACTACAATGGATCCAGCACCAATCCTTACAGTAAACCTCTGATCACAGGCTTTCAGCCCGACACAGCAACCTCCACCATCACCCTCTGTCTCCTACCATCAAGCCAATTTTGTACCCATTTGGCATCTAGTCCATAGCTGTGCCCCAGAACATGGAAATCCTGGATTAAATTTAGCTTGGATTTAAGAACTCCTCATGGTCACATTAACCTTGAAAGAGAGTTAAATAAAAGGCAAGTATTGTATCACACCATTCCTCAAAATGTATCAATGATCTACAATATACCTGATGTGTTTTGAAATAGTGTGCCAATAATGGTTGAAAATGCCAGTTGTTTTGCAAGAAGCAAGATACTGCAAAAGTTAATTATTGTCAGCCTCATTTCATGCTGATTATCTGCTGTACATTTGAGGGAGAAGTCCTGACCAGAAACATTGTTCTTCACTGAATAGTGCTCTATATGTTTTAGAATCTACCTAAACCACCAATTCAGGAAAATTAACATTTTCAGCTAGCAACATCTCTAACAGTGCACTTCAAGGGTCTTGCCTGCTGAGAAGATTGTGTCCAGAATGGGCTTGCACCCATGACTTAGTGATAAAATTCTGGTGAAACCTGTACAACCATGTTGGTCAAAGTGATTCATGTGTTTAGTCTGATCAAGCTGGATACCACACTACAGCCCCGAGAATGTCAAATTACCTCCACTGCATTGCATGAAATTTTGCTTGAAAAAGAGAAACTCATATCAAAGAGCTAGGGCATTGGTCCAAAGTAAAGGCAGGGGAGGAAACACCAATGCATCAATTGTTGCTTAACAGGACTTATACTTAAAAGCTGTACTTGTATCTTGCAATAACGGTTCTCTTATGCTCTTTGTAATTGTTCTCCTTTCAATGGTGCTGTAGATGTTTTGAATTTACCTAATCCACCAATTCAGGTAAAAGGGACTTTGATTTAATGTTTTTGCTAACAGCATTTCAGAAAGTGCACTCTGAGAATGCTGCCTCCTCAGACAACACACTGTGTTTAGAAAGGGCTTGAGCCCATAACTTTGTGACGAAATTAGTAACATGCTAACGTGAATATATTGAATTTATTGTCACGTGTACCGAGGCACAGTGAAAGGCTTTGTCTTGGGAGCAATACAGGCTGATCACAGAGTTAAGTAGCATAGATAGTAAATAATAGGTAAACAGCGGCAAAAACAAAAACACAGGTACAGGCAAATGTCAAAAGTTTGCGAGTCCATTCAGTATTCTAACAACACTAGGGTAGAGACTGCTTTGAAACCACTGGTACGTGTGTTCAGGCTTCGGTACCTTCTCCCCGATGGCAGAGGTTGTAGAAAAACATTGCCAGGGTGGGATGGATCTTTGAGAATGCTGGCAGCCTTTCCTTGACAGCGGGCCTGGTAGATGGATTCTATAGATGGGAGGTTGGCCTTTGTGATTGTCTGGGCCGAGTTCATCACTATCTATAACTGTCTCCAATCTTGAATGGTACAGTTGCAATACCAGGTGGTGATATATCCAGACAGAATGCTCTTCATGGCGCACCTATAAAAGTTGGCAAGGGTATTCACCATCATGCCAAATTTCCTCAGCTGCCTGAGGAAGAAGAGACTTTTTGGGCCTTTGTAATCAGTGCATCCTTGTGGATAAGCTTGTTGTGGAAAACCACCCCAGGAACTTGACACTCTCCACTCTTTCCACCTCTGTACTGTTAATGTGTAAAGGTGCATGAGTAACATCTTGCTGAAAGTCAATAAAGAGTTTCTTGGTTTTGCTGACATTGAGAGCTAGGTTGTTCTCAGCACACCATTTTTCCAGGTCTTCCATCTCCCGTCTGTAGTCTGTTTCATTGCCATCTGAGATTTGACCGACTATGGTTGTGTCATCAGTGAACTTGTAAATGGCATTAGTCTAGTATATGGTGATGCAGTCATGGGTATACAGTGAGTACAGTAGGGGGCTGAGTACACACCCTTGGGAGGCTCAGGGTTGAGTGTTAGTGACGATGAAATATTGTCCCCAATTTTCACTGATTGCGGCCTGTGGGTCAGGAAACAGGAAGATAGGAAAATAAATAGTTTGTTTGGGTGCAATAAGATTGTGGCTGATCTATGACTTATTTCATAAAAGATCTGGTAACTCTACATGATGGCGAGATCATGAGTTCTTCCTGGTGCCCTGGCCAATATTTATCTTTCAATTAAAATTACTAAAATAGATTTTCTGCATTTCATCAAATAGCAGTTAGGTTTTCCTGTTGTCTTTCTCATCTTTCGTTCAAATTCTTCCAAGGTCTTGCCTTTCCCTATCCTTCTACCCACTTCCAGACCTTCAACCATTCAAATACCCTGCAATAAAACAGAAATTGTTAGAGAAACTCAGCGAGTCTCACAGCATCTGTGGAGAGAAAACAGAGTTAACATTTCAGATCCAGTGACTCTTCTCCAGAATGTACTCTGCACCTTATCAATCCTGGTCTCCTGCACATCCTAGATTGTCAACATTATTGCCTCTAACTGATCAGGTCCAAATCTCACATTCCCTGCCTGAAATTCCCAGTCTCTTCACTTCTGTCTTTTTCTTTACAAAGTCCTTAAAATCTAACCTTTCACCAGCGCTCCTGTTGTAATATCTGCTTATACAAAATGCAGCAAAATTTGACTGATGATGCTTTTGTGAGATGTCTTGGGAAAGTTTGCTACATTAAGTTGTAACATAAATATAAGTTGATTTTGATTTTGCTGTTGTTGAAAAATAGTTCATTGATTCCAAAGTGCTTTGAGACATCCTAAGTTCATGAAAGATGCACAGCAAATGAGATTCATTATGTTATTTTCTGCCTTATCTCTGATTTTCTGAGCTGAGGAGATCACACAAAACATACACTGAAAGTCCCACAGAGGCTGCAAAGGATTGCATCAAGATTCACAAGTTTGGATTTAAGATGCTTCCTAAGTAGAAAGAATTTCCATTCAGGGATAGCATGCGTTATTTGTGCATTCGTTTATGTTAGCATTTATGTACAGTTATGTGGGTCAAACACTATTGCAAGGGTGTGAATGCATTAGAAAGAATACAAAACTAAGTTGAGAAAATAAATTTTCCACGCAATGAATGTCTTGGGTCTGGACTGCACTACCCAGAAGTGTGCTGGAGGCAGGCTTGATTGAGACATTCTTGAGGGCATTGGATGACTGTTCAAAAAAAAATATGTGCAAGGCTATAGTGAACAAGCAGAGTCTTGTTATGTAATGTCCCTTATTTCTGGACAAAAAGGTTTGGTTTCAAATCCCACCTGCCCCAAATGAGTGGCCCAACATGTCCAAACGGCTGATTAAAATAACTATAGGGAGAGAGCAAATGTTTGTTCCCAAGTCATGATGGTTATCAGGAGAGCCAGTGCAGCCTTGATGGCTGAATGATCTATGTCTGTTATTCTGTGGCATTTAAAGTGTGGGTAAAATGACAAATTTCTTTGGCAAATGGTGAAGTTCCCTCTCGTGCCAGGACCTTCTGGAATCCAACTTCTGGGTCCCATATTTAAAATAGTCACCTAGATATGTCTTCATTCTTTGTAACCCAGGTACATCGATCAACACCTGCTCAACACCTATGCCCACCTATAAAGACCTCAGAGCCCTGGTAAAAAGCAGTGCCATGATTCAGCAACATCTCTGGGTGGGTACTTCCTACAAATGAAGGGAAACCCCCTTCCAAGGCATGTGAACAGGGGCCTGCTTCATCCAACCAAGGTGGCTAGATGGAGATATCTGTGACAGGCAGTGCCTGTGATGTTCAGAGACATGACAAGAAGCAGTGCTGAGAGGATAAATGATCTCTTGCAAACCACCATTGTAAGTGCCATGATCTGCACAATGCTTCATTCCCCTGAGTAACAGTTTGTATTGTCAGATTGCTACTGCGTAGGAATGACACAGACAAGACTGGCTGCCAGGCATCACCAGCACAAGTGCAATCAATATCTGTCACTTTGTTGCACCTACTCATGTTGTACTCCTTGCATCACAGTGCTCCTGCCTCTGTTTTATCTGCCAGAGGTTACACCTAAAAGAGAAAAGGAACTTAACAGTCTACTGTTCATGCACTAGCAACTCATTGACCTTTTGACACAACTGGCAAAACTTATACCTCACTGAACTTCTTGTCAAAGGCTTTCATGGAATAAGGGCAGTGCCACAAAATCTGGCTTCAGTACCCCCGACAAATACTAGACACAGACATTCAATGAAGATTTATTGATTTCCAGTTTTTGACCACATTTAACTACCTTTTATTTCAGAACTCTCTTAATACTACATTCTTCTTGCAAGTGTCACAAAGGGACAGCAGTCACAGCTCTGGGCATTCGCACTTCTATTTCTATCAATGCAGGTAATTGCTCTCACCCATGCTCATGTCTCTGAATGCTTCTACTCTTCGACAAAAGCATGTGTTCAAGCAGCATGCACGCAATGTTTGGAAGCAGAGAGCTGTTCATGAAATCAGGGAGTTCACGAGACCTGAACAGCAGGAAGCTGAGCTGGCAGGAGAGAGAAGAGCATGCTTGTTCAGAAGGAGAGAGTGGATGTCTGAAGGCATCTAACAATAAAGCCTTGAAGCAGCTACTCCCAGCCACACATCAAACATGGAATCTTAATCTCACCACGGACAATGTACAATTGTAACAATCTTTGTTTTCATACGCAGCCTCCAAATCCCATTCACAATTTAAGACCAGCCCCCAAACCCATCTCTCCCAGCCACACACACACAACACACTTCTGAGGAGGAACACAGGCAGCACCATCAAGGTCTTCATACCCCATCCTCCACCAAAGCAGATACCTTCCTCGAGGTGTGTAACCTATTTCAAGCAGATTTAGGTTCACATTACAGTGAGTGCAGCACAGGCACGAGCCAAAACCTAGACGAGGAAGAGACAACCGAGCTCTTTGACACTCGGAGAACTGCTGGAGAATAGGCTGAGCTTGTTACAGATGAAGAGTTTCTGATCACATTAACAAGCTGAGGGCGGTGCAGACTCAAACTGAGGAAAGCCTGGCATAGGGGTAAGAGACTATGTGCAGCCTAGAGCAAAGGGAAAAGGAATCCACCCAAGCTCCAGCTGATGTTCCAGCTCCAACATGTGACTGCTTGGGTTGATGCCATGGAGATGGTGGAAGGCAACAATTCTTGTTTTTGTTTCTGATCTCCTTCTAGGTGTCTCCTCCCTCAAAGAGTAAGGGAGGTGACATTGTTTGCTGACAGAAAAGGGAGTAGAGACAGACAGGTATCCAGGAATTGTCCACTCAGTACACTTTAGATGTGTTATATCCTGCCCAATGCAGGGACACAAATGCTCACACCAGCTCAGATCCATGAGTTTGCTCCTGCACTTACACAGGAGAGGCCCAGGAGGCAGAAGCCTTCCATGTCACATGCCACCAGTAGACACCTGCCAAAGCATCTTTAGCATTATAGCAAAGAATCCTTCCAACATGCCAGCTGCAGCTGCCAAGGTAACATGAAGATAGAGTGATGGAAAGAGAGAGATGAAAGAAAGCTGAAGTCATTTGGTGTGAATGAGTGTGAATGTTCTGTAAAGTGCTGAAGAGAACAAATGTGACATGATTTTATTCATTCCTGTGGTCCTGTGCATTTTTTTCTGCAACAGTTTTTCATTCCATTCGAGGTTCATTGAGGGATAATGGTCACCCTTGATGCTCACATGTGACTTAAGAATTGCACAGAGCATTGATACTCTCATGTTCAAGTCTCTTCTGGAAAGAGTAAATCCCTGCAGAAGGAGGATCATAAATGACCTGGTTGTGTTTTGTGAGTCAATCTACAAGATGCATTCCTTTCATATTTCTGTAATACAAATGTAAATTGTGTGATTTGTTTTAACATGACTTCTTTTGGATTTTTGAATTTTGAGTAGGTGACATATGTGTTTGGTTTGTGTCAGTGAAGGGGTTTAATAATTAGCTTGTAAGTATTTCTAAATCTGTTTAAAACAGTATTAGCGAGAGAGACTTCCTGGAAAGTAATGAGGATTTGATTTCATTAGAAGTATTTGTAAGCAACCAGTTCTGATGAAGAGTCATCAAAACTTGAAACATTAGCTTGCTCTCTCTCTGGATGTTATACGACCCGCTGTGATCTCCAGCATTTGTTGTCTTCAGTACATATTCCAGCATCTGCAGCAATTTGTTCCTATAAAATAAACAATTGTTCATTTGACTTTTAATTTAGACAGTCAGAGATTTTTTTTAAAAGAAAATTGATTAGGGGAAACTGTCACATATTGGGACAAAGTTTTGGGTTTCATTTTGGAAAATTTCCTGAAGTTTTGGCTAAAACTGGATGTGGAAAACAGTTGCTCTTGAAAAAGTAAAGTAGTTTCAGTTTGTTAAGAAATGAGCTCTCAGTGGAAGGAATTTAGGTTAAAAGTGTCAGATCGGATATTTTTGGTTACGACACCAAAAGAGTTATCTGAAGCTGAGAAAGTCTAAGCTCAAACATTTAAGGGATCCAAGAAGGGGTTGTCAGATTCTCAAGTAAGTGAATTAAAGCCACTATTGAAGTAAGCTCAAGAGATTTGATAGAGAAAGGAATTATCTCTTGATCTGAGTACTGCGAAAGGGTGTTTAAGGGAAATTTGAAAATGGCTTTGAATGGTGATCAGAGTTTTCTGAAAGACCTAACAATGGATTATTTGATATCTTGGACTAAAGTGAAACAGAGAGACACAGCAAATAATTTGAAGGTAAATGTAAAAGCTGGATCTCAGAAGGATGAGTTGATTCATTTGACTGTCCAGCATTTAGAAAAATAAGAAAGGAAATTTGAAGTTGGGATGTCATGGCTAGAATTAGCTCAGATAAAGTTAGAAATAAAGGATCATGAATTAGAAGATAAAGAGAAGAGAATGATATATATATTTTAAAAGAGGGATATAGAATTAAGATAACTTGAAAAGGAAAGGAAGATTAAATGAGAAAGACTTGAAATCCAAGGAAAAGTTAGGGAAATGTAAATGTAAATATGAAAACTATAGCAGCAGTACAAAATGAGCATGTTTCCTTATACTATACTAAGAAGGGACAGATGACTCAGGATACTGAGTAATGAAAATTATTTTCTCAAATATTGGCAAAGAAAATCAGACCACTGGAGTTTTGAATCAAGGAGGTAAACCAATAAAGATATTGAGAGACACTAGAGCAAGTTAGTCACTGATGCTGAGTATTATCTGAGTAATGAGATACTATTTGTCTTCCAGAGGAGTTAATGAAGAAGAAAATATTAATTGGAAGTATACATGGAGGTTAAAAACTGGAGTCATATAGGGTTGGATTAAAGAGTGACTTGTTAAATGGAGAAGTTGCATGGGAATACGAAAACAAATTCCTATCGAAGGAATTTATTTTATTTTGAGAAATGACTTGACAGGTTAAAGAATATTGGCTTCACTAAAGGGGTAGAAGCAACCAATGGATGCAGCCAAAACTGAAATGTTATATGAAAGCTACCCTTGATTGTTTTGACTACCATAATATACTCGAGTAAAAGTTAATCCCATGCAAATGTTGACACCTTAATTTTGGCCAAATAGTCTGGAATTTTCCATATATCTCCTGTAAGAGTTGACCTGAGTTCTTCACAGATAACAGATCAATGTTTATGAGTCTGTGTGCCGGCTGTCATGTCCCGCTCCAGGATTCCAGTATGCTGGCTGTTTTTTTCCGCTATGGGTTTTCAGAATTTTTTTTCCGTTATTTGTTAAGATATCAGTTGGGCTTCTGCTAATGATACGGTATGAATTTTGACGGGCATGAATTTAAGCCCCTCAAAAATAGCATCCATGTAATAGCCAACCCCGTAAATTTAACCTTAAAAAGCAGTCAAAGAAATTGAGTATTACTCGCATATATATGTTAGATCTCAAGCTCATGGAATTAGTCAATAAGAAAAGACGGATATAAAACAAAGAGATGTTTTGGAAATTCAATTATTGGATGTACTTTACAAAAAATTAACTATATAAGGATGACAGCAAAGAGATTGAGGTTTTTTTTAGCCCATTTCCTTTTAATAGAAACGTAACAAAGAGATCTGAAATTGAGAGAGATATATATAAAAAAAAACTAGTCAGAAGTTGAATAAAAAACAATGCAAGAGTATTATTTTTGAAACACAAAGTATTAATAATGACATGGAGACCACCTCAAATACCAGCCAATGAGGAATGAGTAGTAATTCTTCAGGTAGTATTTTCGTTGAGTGCCATAATGAAATTCTTTGATTGGTCAGAAAATTTCAATGGCAGGTTTCTTTAATATTAGGAAAATCCAGATTAAATTAGTAAACCACCTCACTGGCCAAAATGATATTCTCCTTTCCATGGGTCTTGTGGTGTCTTGGCTACTGTGCAGAGAATTTTGGCTGTAGCTATTTTTAGACTTTACTATTCCAACAACTCCAGGCTGGTCTCCCACATACTATCATCCAGAAACTTGAGATCATCCAAAACTCTGCTTCCCACTGTTCCAACTCACACCAAGTCTCAGTCAGCGATTATCTCCAGTCTCAAGTTAACTAACATCTTGACTTCAAAATTCCCTCTTTTATTTTCAAGTTGCTCCGCAGCTTCACCCTTTTCTATCTCTGCTTTTCTGTCTGCACAAGCTTCCAAGAGTTCTGTTGTGTCATAAAATTCCCCACAACCCTCTGACTGAAAAGTCGTTTGTCACCCTATCCAACCAAAAACAGACTACTTGGCAATGACATTACACTGAAAGCAACCTTCATTGTTTCAGAGTGAGTCTTCCATCCCGTTCTGGAAGGTAGTCCTGCCTTAGATTTGCTAACATCTCTTTCACTCCCAGAAATTGCAGAATGGAGTGAAAGCCAATCCCCAAGGGAGAAGACTGATAGGGTCTGGACTTAAAGGCAAGTGCAGGGTCTTGGATATACCTGGCTGCCTGACCTCAGCCAGGGTAGGAAGGGCTATGGGCCAGGTTTGAGATGTCATGAGGGGTAGCATGGAAGGGAGTAATGAACTTGGAAAGGGGGTGCCTCCATTGGACTCAATATAAACTCCAAAGGAGGTGCCTCCTATTCCTGTCCAACTGCAGCCCATACACTATCAATAACCATTAATATGGGAGATAGAAGGCCAACTGATTTTATGAGATCCCCTTAATGGTGGAGTGGTAGGGCTTGTAAAGTTCAGCCCACAATGTCTCTGTGAAGCAGCTTGGGATGTTCTGCAATTTGATAGGGTGTGTATAAATTAAAATGGCTGAATGCATGATGAGGTTTTGGTATTCAGTGAATTGAGCTTTGTTTGAACTTCCTGTCTGTTATGACAGATTTTTTCTTATGTGGCAAAAATGCACATTTAACCTAATAATGCTTTTATTTGTTGGACAATACAGATGGATCTTTATTTCATTTTTTATCTGATAAAAGGGATTTCTAACAGTATGGTCCTCCCACAGTATTGAATCAAGTATTAGCCATTTCGAAGATTTTAGCTTATTACCTTCTTGCTCAGAGATACGACTGCACCCGTGGAGTACATCTAGTGCTGATGTTGTCCTACTTTGAAATATCGCTTTGTTTATGTTGTTTACTTCGAGCTGCCATACGGAACAACACAGTGGGTGAAGATATAAAAAGAAGCAGGAGTAGGCATGGAGAAAACGCATTAATAAAATCAATCATTGCTATATTTTTATTTATCTCCAGATGCTTCCAATTCCTAAGAATCTTACACTCAGCCATATATTAGTGACATTGATGGGATTTGAACCAAGAGCTTAAATATGAAGGAATGTGCATGAAGTGTCTAATAACTTGAGTAATAAGATGAATGCCTTGAATCCCATCAAGGCAATTTTCCCAATTTTCCAGTATAGATGTATGTCGGCAAAGGTCTGACAAAGAGTCACCAGACTCAAAATGTTAACTCTACTTTCTTCACACAGATGTTGCCAGACCTGTTAAGTTTCACCAGCAATTTCCGTTTCAGCTTTTCTTCTTCCCTGGCTTACTATCTGAAATAACTCTTCAGAGGCCACCATTCACCAACCATTCTTTATTTCTGAATGCATAGCCTTTGATAATAGCACTGCCTCTCACTGATTCACGTATTTAGCATCTCAATATCCCTGACATTCACCCTTTTATGTCAGATAGACCTTCCTGATTGGACCAGATTAACAGCCTCAATCAGGAAACTCCCATTCTATGGATCCCCTTGTCTGTCTTTTTGTTTTTGCCTCTCTGGGCTCCCTTTTTCACCTCTGCATTCACTACCCACCCCACCCAACTTTCCAACTCTGCACCCCCCCCACCCCCCCATCCCACCACCACCCCTGTCAGCAAACATAGGTACTATTTTTTCTTAGTTACCTCAGTTCTGAAGAAGGGGTACTGTCTTTCCTCTAGAGATGCTCTCAGACCTGATCAAAGTTCTCCAGAAATTGCTGCTCTTGTTTGTTTCAAAACTAATTTGTGTTTCGTACTGGGTATGTCTAGTCCTAAAAATGCTCACAGATAATTTGTTGACCAATAAACATCACAGAAATTAGAGTTCAGAAAAATAATCGCCACGTGAACATTAAGTGCATCCACAGGCGAGGAACAGTTAAAAACTCCAGAAATTAAGGCAAAGATTTAACTGCAGATCTGAAGGCTTTGGGAGCATGCGTTGCTAGTCTTATGTGCAACAACAACTTCTGTGCTGATATATTACCGTTTCTAAGCAAAAAGACATTCTGGAGACAGATTGCACAGAGATAGTTCATTCACTGGCAGGGTCCAGGCCAGTATGGGAGGGGGAATTGAACTTCAAGAAGATTGGCAAGACTAGCCCCCCTGTGACAGGATTACTACAGTAATAGAGTAGAATGCTGCAATAATAAAATTTGCAATGGCACATAAAATGTTCCCTGCAGTTTACAGAGATCTAAGGCAATAAACTCCGCAGTCCTGTGGAGCTGCAGAAAAACACATCCTTGCATGTACAACTGAGGCCCTTGAATGCTGTAGCTTTTTACCTGCAACTATGAGCAAATGGAGGGAATGACACTGCAGCGGAAATGTGAGCAGCTGTCTCTGCAGTTGCTGGCAGTTGGAGGTGCCCACATGTGACAGTATAAATTTTGCAATTGTACAGAGCAGCAGTGCTCTTGGAAATTACAGTACATTAAAACCATGGTGTATTCTCACAGTAAGCCTGTGACATCTGAAGCTGAGATGCAGGCCAACAAGTTGAGTCAATCTGATTTAGCCACAAGTTGAGTCAAAGTAGTTGTCAGTGGACAGAAGCTTATACATTGACACAGAAAATCTGTACTAGATGCTAAGACAATTAGAGTAGTGAGGGTGGGCTGGAGGAGTTGTATGGGAGAGTGCAAATAACTAAAAGCTGAATCATTTTTACTTTCAATGTTAAACACAGAGCCAAAGAACGGGCACAATTTACAACAGAGCAGTCATAGAGGGAGAGCACAAATTGAAGGTCACTAATCCAAATGGTGGAATAATTATAACATTTTAATTTTCAATTAACCCACCCATGGGATATCTACCCATTTTATATGCCTTCTTTAAACTCCACTGACTTCAATAGACACAAAATCAAACACATATAAAACAGGTATTCAAATCAAACTTAACAGTTTTGCACTAAGCAGGTCAGGTCCAATTATAAACCAGTCACTGGATGAAGGATAGGTGAATGCTGATATTGTCGCAACACTTTTTGCCAGATCTTTATGTTGATAGCACATTTCATTTGGTAGCTGTGTCGCAAACTTCAAGATAAAATCAGTAGCTAGGAGACTGGCCCAGCACAACCATGAAGAAAAAAAATCATCATAAACCTAGGACCAAATATAACAGCAATGCGTTGAGAAAATGCAATTTGAATTTCTGACTTCCAAGAATGTTGAGTGCCACACAGAAGTTGCAGGCACCGTAAATTATAATGACACAGCTTGTGTTTGAAAGCAAAGCAGCGCACCTAATGGAGTTAGTTAATATCCGGTAGGAAAATATACCTGCCAATACAATGCAGACCTCTCATAGTCACAAGTGAGACATGTGTACCTTGTCATCTTAATCAAATCAGAAGATTGTCCAGATGTCTTTTTGGGAACAGGCTACCTCCAGGGCAAATATTAGTAGCCTCAGTATTCTGAGATGAAAGTAGTGATTCATCCAACCAGCAAAGTAAGAGCTGCAATAAAATGCCAGCTCAAGAAGTCAAAAGGATTGTTAATATGATGGACACAGTCACCAATCTCACTCAGTGAGCTTTAATTCTGGCCTAATTAATAAAACTGTGAAAAAATAAATATCTGCACTGAACTTTGAGATTTAAGCAGCTATAAGGCAATGTGAATATCCCTGTCTATCATAGAGGAATTATTATCAGTCTTAAGCTGGGTGAAAATCTTTAATATTTAGTGTGTCATTCTAGATGGAAAGCATTCCTGTATTAATGTACTATGCCATTTGGCAGTTACTGATTGTGGATGCCCTTTGGGTTGCTAATTTCAAATTCAAGTCTCATCAAAGTAGTTCTGAGGTTTCTGCACAAACTTTTTTGTTTGCGTAAACGATTTCACTGGTTCAATGTGACTGTCCATTCCTTTGGTCCAGAAATATTCAGTATGCTGTGAGATTTTTTGCTGTGTCTGTCAAGAGCAATCCATGATACGCAACATCTACAAAGCGCAAGCTTGCAAAAACTACTTGAAAGTGCATAAAATATGTTATTGCTGTAAGTAATTTGTATTGAGGTGTATCTGACAGGATAATGCTTCTTTGAAGTAGAAGTTGAAAAATGTCCCTGCTGAGGGTAGCATGAGATGAGGCCATTCCTAAAGTTGAGGTTATGCTGTGGAAGCACCAGTCAACTGCTCAATAAGATAGAAACTCAATGACTAATAACATGCGTCAGGCATTCAGCTCAATCCTACTCTGCTATTCAATATGATCATGGCTCATCCTTTAACTCAATGCCAAATTCCTGCTTTCAAGGGTAATTCCATACCCTTGATGTCTTTAAAATTTGAAAGTTATCTATCTCTTTCTTGAATATACTCAGTGGCTTGGCCTTAGCTGCCTTCTGCGGGTAGAGAATTCCATAGGTTGCTACTGTTTGAGTGAAGAAATATGTCCTTTACCCTGGTCTACCCTGTATACTGAGACTGTGTTCTCTTGTGCCAGACTCCTCAACAGGGAAAACATCATCTCTGAATCTAGTCTGACCGGCCTCATTAGAATCAGAGCCCAGTGAACCTGCAAGGCACTTACTTTATGGCAAGTATGTACTTTTCTTTAGTAGACAGAACATAATAACATGAGATACTCCAGGTGCCGTCTCAACAAGAATCTGTAGCAAGAAATCCCTACATCTGAGCAAGAAATCTTTTTCAGTGAAGACATTATATGTGTTTCTAATTTTTTGATACATCTGTCTGTCTGCATTCATTGACTGGTATAGAAGTACACCCAGATTGCTTTGTATACCCACACTTCCCATACATTGTCATTTAAATAATGCTCTTCATTTTTGGTTATCAATTAAGAGAAAGTGAGTACTGCAGATGCTGGAGATCAGAGTCAAGAGTATGTGTGGTGCTAGAAAATCACAACAGGTCAGGCAGCATCCGAGGAGCAGAAGCCCTTCATTAGGAATTTCCGATTATCGCACTGAATTGTACAGTTATCACAGTTTTCCATTTTGTCCAGCATCTGATATATGTTTGTCCACTCACTAAATCATCTTGAAGCTTCCTTACTCTTTGTAACTCATAATCCAGCCCAGTATTGACAATGAACTTTGAAATGTTGCATTTGGTTCCTTCATAAATACAAGCATTGATCATTATGTTAACCTACTCATCAATGACTGCTGCTTTGCACAGTACTATTTATTCCTACACTCTATTTCCTGTCTGTCAACCAATTCTGAATTTATGCTATTATTACCACATTTTACATGTGGTTTACCACCAACCTCTTAGGATGGACTTGATCAAATGCTTACTGCAAATATCACATATACAACATCTACTGGTTCTCCTTTATTTATTCTACCAGCTACATCTGGTAGATTTGTTAAGCATGATTTACTTTTTATTAATCCATACTGTTTTTTTCCCAATCCTTTAATGATTTTCAAATGTTCTGATACAAGATATTTTATAATGAACTCTAGTATATCCACCACTACTGATGTTAGGCTAACTGGACTGTAATTCTTTGTGTTTTCTGTCCCTTTGTTTTTAAATGGTGGGGTTAAATTTGCAGGCAATCTGTAGGAATTGCTCCAGAGTTCATTGAATTTTGGAAGATGACCATCAATGCATCCAATATTCCCAATTCCATTTCCTTGAAAATTCTGGAATATAGATTATCATGTCCTGGTGATTTGTCAATCCTTAGCCCCATTAACTACCCCAGCATCATTTTCTGTCTAACATTGACTTCCTTCAATTCTACGTTCTCACTAGATCCTTGGTTCCCTACCATATCTGGAAGATTATTTGTGACCTTTTTTTCTGAAGACTGAACCAAAATATGTGTTCAATTGTTTTTTTATATCCCATGATAATTTCCCACCTTCTGACTGTAAGGCATTTCTTTACATTTTTCTTTACAAATTCTTTTCTCTACATTTTTAAAGACGCTTTTACAGTCAGTTCTACGTTCGCTACAATTTTACTCTGGTACATTACTTTCTCATTCTTGATCAAATTTTATGCCTTCCACTGAATCCTAAAATGCTCCCAATCCTGAGGATTACTGTTTTTTTTGTGTCAATTTTATGTGTCCCTTCTTTCGATCTAATCCCATCCTTAATTTCTTTGTAAGCCATATTTAAGCAATTTTTCTTCTTTATTTCTGCACCAATCCATCCCTTGCTAATTTGTACCCCACACTCTCATAGTTCTCTTTATTTAGATTCAAGACCTTAATTTCAGAATCAACTACTTCATTCTCCACCTTAATCTATCTAGGTTAGAGTCATTCTTCTCCAAAGTTCTCTGCAAATAAAACCTTTGATTAATCTTTTCTCATAGCAGTGTAAACAATCTAGAATAGCTTGTTCTCTGGTTGGTTCCTCAATATATTAGTCAACAAAACCATCATCTACACACTCCAGGATATCCTCCTTCAAAACACCATTCTTAATTTGGTTTGTCCAACCTGTATGTATAATGTAAAATCAAAAATCACCCATGATCATCATTGTACCCTGATTGCACATATCTCTGATTTCTTGTTTCATGTATTCCTTTGTATCTCCACTACTGTTTGAGGGTCTATATGCAATCCCTAACGGTATTTTCTGGTTTATGTTATTTCATTTCTCGCCCCATGAAACTACCAGTTGATGGTTTTACAAGCCAATACCTTTCCTCTTGATTACATTGACTTATGCCTTTACTAACTAAGCTACCCATCTCCTTCTACTTTTTATCTCTCCTTCCTAAATAATTAATACTTTTGGATATGCAATTCCCATCCTCGCCTATCTTGCAGCAATGTAGTAGTAATTACAACTGTACAATCTATCTGTGGTACTAATTCATCTAGCTGATTGCAAATGTTCCATCTCGTTAGATACAAAGCCTTTAGACTTGTCTTTTTTACTGTTTTTCACCACAGCTTTATTTTACACTGTGGCCCTATTTGTTTTATACCTTTGCCTTACAGCCTCTCATCCAGTTTCAGTCTTCTGTCAGCTCCATCACAATTTCACAAAAGGCGGCAATGTTGTTTTAAAACAAACAGCCCCAAACGTATGTTAGCCCCAAGGTCAACATAGGATATTCTATTCAGTTTAATGTCCCTGATGTGCATTTAAAAAAAAAATTCTCTCTGCACAGACTGCTTCCTTTTGTGATCATTTTTATTTCTTACACGGTTGGCACAACCTTGGAATAGTAATCGTCTCTTTAAGAAAGAATGATAGAATCTTGCAGCTCAGAAACAGACTATTATGCTGGTGCTAACTCTGTGGAAAGCTGTGTAATTGACCCTACTTCCCTGCTCTTCCTCCATAGCCCTACAAATCTTTCTTTTTCAAGTACATATCTAATTCCCTTGTGAAAGTTATGATGGAAGCTGCTTCTATCACCATCAGATATTTCATTCCAGATCATAACAATACGCTGCTAAATCAGTTCTCCTCATCTCTCCATTGATTCTTTAGCTAATTATCGTAAATCTGTGTCCTCTGGTCACCAATCTTGCTGCTCTTGGAAACTGTTTTTTTCCTTATCTACTGCACAAAAGCCCTTCATAACTTTGAACACATCTGCGGGGTATCTCTTTCACCTTCTCAGCACTAAAGAGAACTACCTGAACTTCTCACACATCTTAACTGAGGAATATCTGAAATTGTGAATTCTCATATTCAGCAATTCTAATGAAATGTGATCTCTGAAAGCTTGCAGGGAATAAGGATTAATTCAGAAAAGCAAAATGTCATTGTGCTGATACAAAAGGAACACAGAGCATTCAAGAGTTTTGTTAATGGCCATTTCTCAGTTTGCGGTAACAGGTTGTATCATGGTGAAGTATAGGCTCAATTTCTCCTTCCCACTACGTTCTCAATCATAACTGTACAATTGCACAGAATCTACGTGCTCTTAACAGAGAGAAGGGAAATTCTAAGGAAAGTTCATTGCTGTGACACTGTCATGTGTTTCCAATTGCTTGATCTATTTAGAGTCATAGAGTCATAGAGATGTACAGCATGGAAACAGACCCTTCAGTCCAACCCATTCATGCCGACTAGGTATTCCAAACCAATCTAGTCCAACCTGCCAGCACCTGGCCCATATCTTCCAAACCCTTCCTATTCATATACCCATCCAAATGCCTCTTAAATTTGCAATTGCACCAGCCTCCACCACATCCTCTGGCGGTTTATTCCATACATGTGCCATTCTCTGTGTGAAAAAGTTGCTCCTTAGGTCTCTTTTATATCTTTTCCCTCTTATCCTAAACCTATGCCCTCCAGTTCTGGACTCCCTGATCCCAGGGGAAAGACTTTGTCTATTACCCTATCCATGCCCTTTATGATTTTGTAAACCTCTATAAGGTCACCCCTCAGCCTCTGACGCTCCAAGGAAAGCAGCCCTAACCTGTTCAGCCTCTCCCTATAGCTCAAATCCTCCAATCGTGGCAACATCCTTGTAAATCTTTCCTGAACCCTTTCAAGTTTCACAACATCTTTCTAGTAGGAAGGAGACCAAAATTGCACACAATATTCCAACAGTGGCCTAACCAATAGCTGTACAGCCACAACATGAATTCTCAACACCTGTACTCAATACTCTGACCAATAAAAGAAAGCATGCCAAATGCCTTCTTCTCTATCCTGTCTACCTGTGACTCCACTTTCAAGGAGTTACGAACCTGCATTCCAAGGTCTCTTTGTTCAGTAACACTCCCTAGGACCTTGCCATTAAGCGTATAAGTCCTGCTAAGATTTACTTTCCCAAAACGCAGCACCTCGCATTTATCTGAATTAAACTCCATCTGCCTCTTCTCAGCCCATTGGCCCATCTGGTCAAGATCCTGTTGTAATCTGAGGCAACCTTCTTCGCTGTCCACTACACCTCAATTTTGGTGTCATCTGTAAACTTACCAATTGTACCTCTTATACTCACATCCAAATCACTTATGTAAATGGCAAAAAATAGAGAACCCAGCACCGATCCTGGTCACAGGCCTCCAGTCTGAAAAGCAACCCTCCACCACCACCCCTCTGTCTTCTACCGTTAAGCCATTTCTGTATCCAGATGGCTAATTCTCCCTGTATTCCATGAGATCTAACTTTGCTAACCAATCTCCCATGGGGAATCTTGTCAAACACCATACTGTTGTGAAGATCTAGTTGGAGGAGGTGAGAGAAGAGTGAATACCTTTGACGTTTGAGGAACATTTGACCAAGTGTGTCATCAAGGTGGTCTGGAAGATTGAAGTCAATCAAAATCTAAGGGAAAAGTCTACTCTGCGCTGGTTGGAACCATACTAAGCTGACAGGAAGATGGTTGTGGTTGCGGAAGGAGCTCCTTGTATCCTTGGTTCACCCATTCAGTTCCTTCACCAATGACCTTTCCTGAAACATATATCTGAAATGGGAATACTTGCCAATGTTTCCACAAATATTTTTCATAAGAATACTAGAAGTGGTTGTATCCTCATGCAGGAAAATCTGGAAAATATTCAGGATTGAAATTTTACCTGGCAGGTGATATTCATTTTACATAAGACCCAAGCAATCAGCATAAGACCATAAAATATAACTGCAGAATTAGGCCATTTGGCCATGGAGTCTGCTCCACCATTCAACTTTGGCTGATATATTTCTCAAGCCCATTCACCTGACTTCTCCATGTAATTCCCGATCCCCTTTCTAATCAATAAATTGTTTATCCCTGTCTTAAATACACTCAATGAGTTGACCTCCACAGCATTCTGCATTAATGAGTTCACAGATTAATTACCCTCTGACTGAAGAAATTCCTCCCTTCACTCTGAGGATGTATCCTCGGTCTTAGTCTCTCCTACTACTGGAAACTTCCTTTCAACATCCATTCTATCCAGGCTTCTCAGTATTTTGTAAGTTTGAATGAGATTCCATGCTCCTCCCCCTTCACCATTCTAACCTCCATCACACACAAACTCCAGAGTATTCAACCGTTCTTCTTATGACAAGCCTTTCATCCCTGGGATCATTCTTGTAAACTTTCTCTGGCCCTCTTTCTTCACCAGCACATCATTCCCTAGATGCATGGCCCAAAAGTGCTCATGATATTCCAAATGCAGTCTGATCAGAGCCTTAAATAGCACAGCAGTACATATCTGCTCTTGCATTCTAGCCCTCTTTAAATCAATGTTAACATTGCATTTGCCTTCCTAACTGACAACTGAACCTGCAATGTTAACCTTGAGAGAAACCTAACTGTACTCCCAAATCCCTTTGTGTTTCAGATTTCTGAAGCCTTTTCTCACTTAGAAAATAGTCAGCACTTCTATTCTATCTACCAAAGTTCATAACCTCACACTTTCACATGTTGTATTCCATTTTTTAAAAAAAATTCATTTGTGGAACATGGGTATCACTGGCTAGTTAGCATTTATTGCCCAACCCTAATTGCCCTTGAGAAGGTGGTGGTGAGCTGCCTTCTTGAAGCTGCAGTTCACTTGCTGTGGGTTGATCCACAATGCCATTAGGAAGGGAAATCCAAGAACTTGACCCAGTGACAGTGAAGGAACAGCAATTCATTTCCAAGTCAGGATGGTGATTGACTTGAAGGGAACTTGCGAGTGGTAGTGTTCCCATGTATCTGCTGCTTTTGTCTTTCTAGATGGTAGTGGTTGTGGGTTTGAATGGTGCTGCCTAAGGAACTTGGGTGAATTTTTGCTGCACATTGTGTAGATAGTACACACTACTGCTACTGACTGTTAGTCGGGGAGGGAGTGGATGCTTGTGGATGTAGTGCCAATCAAACAGACTCCTTTGTCTTGAATGGTGTAAAGCTTCTTGAGTGTTGTCGGAGCTGCACCCATCCAGGTAAGTGGGGAGTATTCTATCACATTCCTGACCTGTGCCTTGTAGATGATGGACGGGCTGTGGGGAGTCAGAGGTGAGTTACTCACCGCATTATTCCTAGCCTCTGAGAACTATTGATTCCAGTTTTGCTATAGCTACATGATGCCACACTCAGTCAATGTAGGCCTGATATCAATGGCTGTCACTCTCACCTCACCTCTGGAATTCAGCTTTTTTGTCCATGTTTCAACCAAGGCAGTAATGATTCACTTGTAGGCCAGACCAGGTGAGAATGACAGATTTCCTTTTCTGAAGGACATTAGTGAACCAGATGGGTTTTTCTGACACTCAACAGTGGACTCTTAGTTCTGACACTTCGAAAAAAAATTCAATTCAAATTCCATCATCTGCGATTTGTCCAGCGATAACACCACAAGGCCATCGCCTCCACTGGCACTTCTTTGCCCTAGCCTGCCAAAGTCCTTCTGCAGCTACCCCACTTCCTAAGCACTACCTGTCCCGCTGCCTGTCTTTGTGTTTTATGCAAATTCAATAACAATACCTTCAGTTCCTTCATCTAGATTGTTAATGTATAACATGAATAGTTGTGGTCCCAACATGGACTCCTGCAGAACTCCACTAGCCACCGGCTGCCATCCTGATAATGACTCTGTATTCCCACTCTCTGCTTTCTGCCAGTCAGCCAGTCCTCTATCCATGCCCCTAACACCATGATACCTTGTCAAAGGCTTTTTGGAAAGCCAAGTAGATCATGTGACCTGGCTCTCCATCTAACCTGCTTGTTACCTCCTCAAAACATTCTAACAGATTTGTCAGGATGACTTTCCTTTTGATGAAGTCATGTTGACTCTCTCCCATTTTACAGCGCACTTCCAAGCATTCTGCAATCTCATCCTCAAAAATGGACTCCAAAATCTTACCACCAACCAAGGTCAGGTTAACCAGCCTATATATTCCATCTTCTCCCTCTCTTTCTTCTGAACAGTGGTGTTACATTTACTATTTTCCAGTTCTCTGGGACCCTCCCTGACTCCAGTGATTCCAGAAAAATCACCACCAATGCCTCTACAATCTTTTCAGTCATTTTCTTCAAAATTCTCGTGTGTAGTCCATCTAGTTTGGGTGATTTAGACACCTTTACACCATTCAACTTCCTCAGCATCTTCTCCTTAGTGATGGCCACTACATTTACCTCTGCCCCTGACTTTATTGAAGTTCTGGTGTGCTGTTGAAGTTTCCCACTGTGGATGCAAAGTACCAATTCTGTCCTCTTGTTATTTCTTTGTATCCATTACTACTTATTACCTCATTCTTCAGCAGTCCAATGTCCACTGCTGCCTCTGTCTTACCTTTTTGATATCTTGAAAGAATCTTGCAATCATCTTTTATATTACTAGCTTGCTTACCTTCATATTTCATTTTCTTACCTCTTATTGCTTTTTGTTTTCAGTTATCCTCTGTGTGTTTTTAAAGGCTTCCCAATCTTCTAATTTCCTGCTAATCTTCACCACATATATGCTTTTCCTTTTACTTTTATACTGTCCCTGACTTCCTTTGTCAGCCATGGTTGCCTCATCCTCCCCTTTGTATGTTTCCTCTTCCTTGGGGAAGTTTCTGTCTTTGCCTTCCCAATTACCCCTATAACCCCTGCCATTGCTGCTCTATTGTCTTCTCTGCAACCATCTCTGGCCAGAAGCTCCCTCATGTCTTTGTAATTACCTTTACTCAATTGTAATACCATTACATCTGATACTAGGTTCTCCCTCTCAAAGTGCATGGTGAATTCTATCATATTATGGTCACTGCCTCCTCTGGCTTCCTTCACCTGAAGCTCCCTGATCAAATATGCCTCAGTACAAATCACCAAATCCAGATTGCATGTTCCCAAGTGGGGTCTACCACAAGCTGCTCCAATAAAAACGGTGATATGCCACAAATTCCCTTTCTTGGGATTTGCTACCAACATGGTGTTGCCAATTCACCTGTGTACAGTATTGAAGTCCCCATCATTATTGTAATAGTGACTTTCTTAAATGCCTTTTCTATCACCTGATTGATTTTCTTCCCTAAAATCTGTCTACTGCTAGGATGCCAATCATCAGGTTCTTTTTCCCTTTGCAGTTCCTCAACTCAACCCACACAGATTTTGTACCTCCCATCTCTATATTACTTCTTGCCATTGAATTAATTTCATTTCTTACTTACAAGGCAACTCTGCTCCCTGTGCTCTTCTGCCTGTCCTTTCAGGAGGACAAATATCCTTGGATATTTAGTTCTTGGTAAAAACAATGACTGCAGATGCTGGAACCAGATTCTAATTAGTGGTGCTGGAAAAGCACAGCAGTTCAGGCAGCATCCAAGGAGCAGTAAAATCGACCTTTCCAGCAAAAGCTGTATTCATCAGGAATACAGGCAGAGTGCCTGAAGGGTGGAGAGATAAATGAGAGGAGGGTGGGGGTGGGGAGAAAGTAGCATAGAGTACAATGGGTGAGTGGGGTAGGGGATGAAGGTGATAGATCAGGGAGGAGGGATAGGTGGAAAAGAAGATAAGCAGGTAGACAAGTCATGAGTATTTAGTTGCAGACGCATCTTTATGATATCCATAAAGTCATACCTGCCAATTTCAAACTGCACTACAGAGTCATTTATCTTGTTACATATGCTACATGTATTTAAGTACAACATTTAAGCCAGAGTCCTGTGTTGGCTGCCCCCCTCTTCATAGTTGTCCCTTACCTGCTATGCCTGAAGCCGGAATCCTGACCATTTCCATACCGTCTGTCTTATTACATGTTCTGAAAAGTTTAATAACCTCTGCTGAGCCCTCCTCCCCTTTAACATTTTCCATAATTTTCCATGCAGTCAAAATTCCCCTCCCAATATATTTAGTTTAAAGCCCTGTTCACAGCCCCAATGAAAAGATTCACATGATTCAGGATGAGTCCATCCCATTGGAGTATGCTCTCTCCTTCCCCAGTACTGATACTAATGCCTCTTGAATTAATTTCTCCCACGCAATCCCTGAGCCATGTATTTACATTATTAATCTTGTTGACCCTACGCCAATTAGAATCATAGAATAGATTTCCTACAGCGTGGAAACAGGCCCTTCAGCCCAACTAGTCCATATCGACCCTCCAATGATTAACCCAACCAGAACCATTCCCCCTACCCTACATTCACCCCTGACTAAGACACCTAGCCTACATATTCTTGAACACGATGGGCAATTTAGCATGGCCAATTCACCTAAGCTGCACATTTTTTTTAGATTAGATTAGACTTACAGTGTGGAAACAGGCCCTTCGGCCCAACAAGTCCACACCGACCCGCCGAAGCGCAACCCACCCATACCTTTACATTTATCCCTTACCTAACACTACGGGCAATTTAGCTTGGCCAATTCACCTGACCCGCACATCTTTGGATTGTGGGAGGAAACTGGAGTACCCGGAGGAAACCCACGCAGATACGGGAAGAATGTGCAAACTCCACACAGACAGTTGCCTGAGGCTGGAATTGAACCCAGGTCCCTGGTGCTGTAAGGCAGCAGTGTTAACCATTGAGCCACCCCTTAGCTCATGGCTTCGGTACTAATCTGGAGAATATTGCCTTTTTGGTGCTGTTTTTAATTTAGCACCCAACTCCTCATACTCCCTCAGCAGAACCTCTTTTGTCTTTTCACCTGCATCATTGATATCCATTGAACCACAACAACTGGGTCTTATCCCTCCCGCTCTGAGCTTCCTCTGCAGCCCAGATGAAAAAAACCTGAACCCAGGCACCAGGCAGGCAACACTGTCTTTGGGACTCTTGATCCTGGACACAGATAACAATATCCATTCTCCTCAATATACTACCCCTGATTACGTCTACATATACCTACATCCCAGAGAGACAGAGAAAAATGGAATGGGTAAAGGTCAGTCTGAGAGAATGAATAGCTGATAATAGGGACCATTAGTAGCTAACAATGGGTTGCTTGTGGTAGCAGCCCATGTGATAACAAGGCCAGGTGTGTGTGGGGTGGGGTTGGAATAACGACATGAGAGAAGGCGATCGGCCTCTGAGGAAAGATCTGAAACCTTAGCTAGACTTTCTCTCTAAAGATGCTGTCAGACTTGTTAATTTTTCCAGGAATTTTCTGATTTCCAGCATCCGCAGTCCTTTGGTTGTTTTTGTCCTGGTATTCCTAGGTTAAGGGGAAGGTAGCTCTGTACCTGTGGGTAACGAATGACCTGAAAAGGGAAATATCCAGCCATGGAGTGAAAAATGGTTCATAGTGGAGATGTTGCAGAAAGATATCAACTTGGCAGTTACAAGCAAGGTTGTGCTAACTACTGACAACAATTCAAAATCCTCCTACAAGTCAGAACATAGATTAACTGTCATTTATCTGCTTAGTCTAAATCTATGTCTGAATTGTCTTCACTAAAAGTCAAGAAAATCCAGTGGGACAGATAAACTGACAGGAAAGGATATAGCCTCCTCCTCTATCTTCTTCCTATGGCAGCAACTGCCATATCCATCATAATGTATCCCTCCATTGCCATGCTGTGTCTCCTTGCCGAGATTTCCTGGTCTGCTTTAAATGGCCTTTCTATTATTCAGCAAGCTACACTGTTTAAATGACATTGATTTTAAAGCAGTAATTTAAAAGTTGTTTACCTTAAGGCAATCCACTTGCTCTGTGATCCTCATGGACATTTAACATTTTTTAATAATTGAAAACAGTTTGTCTTGACATAGGGCACCTCTAATAGCAGCGAAATCTTGTTCAGGAGTGCAAACCAAACACGACATTGTTCTGTTTGTCGAAAGCATAATTTTAGACTCATGCATTAGCCATTATCATTGATGTGGTTCTGTTTCTTTATTACAGTTTTATTCTTTGGCACTTGTAAAAATCAGTCTGAACATTACACTGATATTAATACAGATTTGACAGAAGGTAAAGATTTGATATTCTGTTTCTTTGATCTCTGAGGCGAACATGTAGTTTACAATAATAGTGCACATGATAAAATGGCATTATGAAATCCATCAGACAAGTGTTACAGCCCACAACTAAATGAAAAATGTTAATACAGGTCTTATGTGTGGGACAAAATGCAGCAGGCTACATAGAGAATATGTGACAGGCAGTGCCTTCCCACTCACTTGATTTAACATGATTTTCAACTTCCATCAGTTCTTCTTTAATATCCTGGCAGTGTGTTATGTGGAACACAGACTTTTACGGTTAATCTGAATTGGCTACAATGGAAAGAACTTCAGTGCAGCAGTTTCTCATCATCCCAGACTATTGGTAGATTGATGGTCCAGATTTGCCTGCAAAATAACGTCATGTTAACAATGTGCTGCTATTGTTAGTGCCATAAGTCAGCCAGCAGGTTTAGCGGATGAAGAGATACAACCTGAGTTGTGAATCTCTAGGAAACTCTAATCAAATTTTGCATCACTCTTCCATTTACCTTGCATATGGGGCACTTTCCCTTAGCTTGCCCATCTTTTTTTTAAATGAAAGTCTCGCTGTATTTTCACGTTAATTGAGAAACCTGCCACTGGGAAGTTAGGATTCATAATCAGGAGTGTGACGGCTATGCCAAGCAATTTGTTAAGGAAACAATTTAAGTTGTTATATCTCATATATGCATGCAGTAAATTGTTAGACTCAAAGAATCTCAAATTTAAATCGTTCTCTTATTTTTGCTCCAAATTGTTTTTTTTTGTCTCTTGAGTATTTATTTACGTCTCTTTAACCCTACTGAGTCATTCTTCTGTTGTTTTCTCATTCAATAAGGAGATAGGTTTTCAGTGTTACAATATTTCATATCCCAGATTCTTCATTTCCCTGGCATCCAGCAAGTTACAGGGTAAAATATCTTTGAGCTGAATCTTATTGGAAAATATTGAATCAACAGCAGACACCAAATGCAACAAAACAGTTAGGTTTGATCCAATAGGATTGTCAATTATATTCCTGCTTCAGTGAGAAATTTTGAGATTATCTTGGAAGTCTTGCTTATGATGATTCATTTCCATCAAAAAACAAATAGGAATCTGACAGCACATCACATAAGAGGAAGATTTCCTCACATATTGTGCAATGTAATCACATATACAATCCTGAAATGCATGTTTGTACCTTTATTGCCCTTTGGACACAGCAAGAAAACTTCTTATAATGTGTGGAGAGCCAAAACAGGGCAGATCCCATTTTATACATGTTCCTTTCCTTTAATTAAAAATTCACCTTTAAGGGTTCCATGTATTGCATCAACCCAATGTTGAACTCCTTGAAGGGTGTATGTCAGGGTGGGATGTTCTTCAGAGGGTTGGTGTGGATTTGATGGGCTGAATGGCCTGCTTCCACACTGTGGGGATCATATCTCTGAATAGATTGACTCGAAAATATCCTCAGAAGGGCTCTTATGGTAAAGTGGTAGTCCCTTTCACCTTCCAATAGGTAAATAAAAAGGCTCATCTTTACATCACTCGCATCTTTCACATTGGCACAGTATTGCAATATGTTTCTCATCCAACGAAGTACCTTTGAAATGTAACACTGCATGATATACAGCCAATTCACATAAAGCAAAGTCCCACATATCTGCATAAAATAAACAGCTGGCTAATCTGTATTTCAAATAAATTTTGGCCAGAATTCCAGCAGTATTTCCCTGCTGCTCATCAAATATAGTGCTATGGCACCTCTTTCCTGAGAGGCCTGAAAGGACTACATTTCAAAGTATCTTCCAAAAAGTGGCTAATTCAGCAAAATAACACCCAATCCCTCTGAGATGTTCATCAGATTATGCTTGTAGATCTTTGAAAATTGAACTCACAGCCTTCTGACAAAGGGTACAACAGAGTTACAACTGAGACAAACTGATATGGGATAATAAGTAGGAAGTCCATTATTATCAATAATTTAAAATACTAAAAGTTCCTTTTCTCTCCTTAATTGGGATTCTATACATTTCTGGAAGTATCTACCGTCCTTACTAAGCTGGGTTCTGTTAATGGATGTGGCAAATGTGATCAAGTTCTGGCATTAGCTACATTGAAATTGGTTTCCAAATTATCCTAATGATATGCATAGTCCTACCGCACATCACAGCTGCCTATAATACAGTATGACACAATGTCCTGCTCCAAAGGCTATCCAGAATGCTTCCAACTTAGTTTGGGACATTGTTGAAACATTCTTTCTACAACAGAAAAAGGTCCACTTCAGACAATGATTTGGAGGAGCCGGTGTTGGACTGGGGTGGACAAAGTTAAAAATCACACAACACAGATTATAGTCCAACAGGTTTATTTGGAAGCACTAGCTTTCAAAGTGCTGCTTCTTCATCAGATGGTTGTGGAGCAGGAGCATAAGACACAGATTTATAGGAAAAGATCACAGTGATACAATGATACATTGATCAAGCCTAGATTGTTAAGTCTTTCATTTTTTAGAATGGGTTTGCTACTTTCTGTTCATTAATAGGTAAATTCCAGAACTTCTTTTAACTCACATTCTCAAGATAACTTAAGGTTTTAGAACAAAAGGTGACATCTTTTTGCCTCCAAAATAAACCTGTTGCACTTCATGCAAGAGAGAGAATGCATATGATTAAGACAGGCCAACAGATTACCACAGTGCTCAATATTAGCCCCACCACTGTTCACCAGAAATACAAATGACCAGCCAACAATCATGCCTCACAAGTTCATCTGCCGATACTGTCTATTATGCCAACAATGCTTTAACCTCCTGCACTCTGGATCAGACTATTGAGAAAGTTGTTACAAAGTTGGCAGTCGACTGCAGTACATCACAACCCACACTGTATCCCTCTACAACCACAGCCAATGTATTGCTGATTAGCTGTGCCAATGCCAAAAATGAATTGCACATCTGTGTGGATGTTCAGAGGTGAAAACATAATCCTAACCCAACAGACTTGGGAGTAACTCAAAGCAGGAGCATCAGCAGAAAGCACTATCGAAGGTCAAAAACTAGAACAATGATGAACCAAAATTGTCTCATCCGAGACAGGCACAGCACACACACACACACACACACACCCCTTATTGAAAATCAATTGAATGCAGCAATGTGCACCCATAACTGGAACATTCTGCTCAGCACCACACCTCTGACTTCCTGTTCTCACAACCATCACCCAGCCTATCCCCAATGTGTGGACCAACTAGCTCTTAATGCCCACAAAACCAAGGAACTCATTATTGACTTTCGGCAGAATGTTACTCATGACCCCCTCCAGGTTAACTGCACAGGGGTGGAACAAGTGGAGAGTTTCAAGCTCCTGGGAGTGGTCATCCATAACAAACTTTCTTGGACCCTTCATGTGTATGCACTGGTTACAAAGACCCCCCAACGTCTCTTGGTCTTCAGGCAGCTGAGGAAATTTGGCATGACAGCGAATACACTTGCTAACTTTTATAGGTAAGCCATCGAGAGCATTCTGTCTGGATGTATCACTACCAGGTATGGCAACTGTACCATTCAAGATCGGAGATGGTTACAGAGAGTGGAGAACTTGGCCCAGACAATCACAAAGGCCAACCTCCCACCTATAGAATCCATCTACCAGGCTCGCTGTCAAGGAAAGACTGCCAGCATTCTCAAAGATCCATTCCATCCTGGCAATGTTTTTCTACAACCTCTACCATCGGGGAGAAAGTACAGAAGCCTGAACACACGCACCAGCTGGTTTTGAAACAGTTCCTACCCTACTGTTGTCAGAATACTGAATGGACTCACAAACTCTTGGCATTCGCCTGTCCCTGTGATTTTGATTTTGCCGCTGTTACCTATTATTAACTTATCTATGCTATTTAACTTTGTGATCTGCCTGTATTGCTCACAAGACAAAGCTTTTCACTGTTCCTTGGTACAAGTGGCAATAAACTCAATTCAATTCAATTCATTGACCAATGCATGTACCGGAGAGAAATCTGCATTTAAAGCTCAAAATATCACATGAAGTCCATTGACCACAAACCATCAGAACAGTTCATGATGTTGAATCTTAATAGAAATCCTCCTTTGGTTCTCGATACATGGTCTTGTGAAGCTGTCCCTTCTACACAGATAAAATTCAAAAGTCCTTCAGAAATAGGCAGAGCATCAAGGTATGGAATTAATCCATATCCATTCTTCTACTGTTAGTAGCACGTGGCTTTGTGCTGCCTGTTGGTTTACACCATCACATTTCAGCCAATGCTAACTTACTGCTGAGTGGATACAAATCTTAGCAAGGGATCCAGCCTGGCCACGTGTTCGCACTTGTTAAAGCTGGCTGACACGTGTTTCAATGGGAGGTGCATTACAGCTGCTGGAAGTCATTCTACACCTGACTTTAACCTGAGACTAACAGAACACATGATACAGCATGGGAGAGGTAGACTTCAACGTTCTGTGAAACTGCAGTTGGTGGCTTTGAATATAAGCATTGTTGTCCCCTTCGAGACTTGGTATTATGATTATACCCTGACAAATACAAGATAAACAGAATGCTGCTTTTGTCAGTAATATACATGGATGAACGAGCAGCAGCAGTACCACTGAGCAAGAGTGAATTCAAACCAGAAGGAGAAGCACAGGATGGGGGTTGGATGATTGGAAGGATAGTTTAGGGCTGTGTGGGTTCAGAACTTAATCACATGCAGCAGACAAATTAAACAAAGTGCAACATCACAGAAAAGGTGTTAAATTATCAATTGTGAGTATTTCTCTTTTTGTGTCTGTGAATTGGAGCATTCATTTGAATTACCTGTCTCTGTGGCACAATAGGTTAGCATGTTTGGCTGTTAACTGAAAGGTCCAGGGTTCAAGACACCCAGAAATGAAGGACATTCTTACTTGTGGGTGGTTCAGTGGTTTGATTCCACTCTCAGATGACTGTGTGGAGTTTGCACATTCTCTCCCCATCTGTTTGAGTTTCCTCCGGGTGCTCCGGTTTCCTTCCACAGTCCAAAGATGTGCAGGGTTTGTGGATTAGCCATGCTAAATTGCCCCATAATGCCCAGGGATGTGCAGACTAGGTGGATTAACCATGGAAAATGCAGGATTACAGGGATAGGGTAGAGGGGTGCATCGGGGTGGGAAGCTGTCCAGTGGGTCAGGGTGGACCAAACAGGCTGAACGGCCTGCCTCCATGCTATAGTGATTCTACGATTAGGAGCTAGATAATTAAAAACTCCAACTGGATAAAGTATAATATTAGGTAAATTAGTGAGAGTAGTAACACAGCAGCACTAATGGAAATGTTTCATTTAAGAGAGGTACAAGCTAGATTGTAAAAGTGTGAATAATTTCTTTTCAGATCATGGATGCGGATAAACAATCTGCTGTCTGCAATTTCCATATCAACTGAGAACTTCAGGAGCATTCACATGTCTGGGATGACTATACATGCAGGAAATATCTCCAGCTGTTGCATCTCAAGCTGCAAGTTTGAGGGGCAACTGGAGGTACTCTGATGTATCAAGCAGAATCACTGGTTCCTGGGCCATATACTCTGTAAGAGGATTCCCTGTCATAGGCTGTAAGAGGCCAAGACTGTAGATTGGTGGTCATCCACTTAAATAGAAACAGGAATTGCAGGGGTCTTTTGGAGTCTGTGCCATCCTTAAACTCATACTCATGTTGAATACTCCTGGGAATGATTCTACCTTCTGACCATATCTATGGGTTTCTAATGCCCATCACTTTGTGCAGGGGTTTATAATTGAGATACTGCCCCTTGCAATTCTGGTAAGATTCTCCATGATCTCCACAAACCTACTTCAAACTGGTTCAAGTTTTTAATGAGCGGGCTTTTTTTTTAACTGCTGTCTGCTACATTTATACAGACTGGCTCTGTGTGCTTTTAAAGTGCCGAAAAGTTAAAAATACAATTACATTTTTCGAGTGGAATTCTTTTTTCTCTTGTTTATTGCCATGGATAGCTGTGGTTTTCATATAGCAGAAGATTTCTTCAGGCGAGCACTGTCTTGTCAAAATCCACACCAAATCAACCATCTTATAAAGGCAGTCAGAGATATCCACAATTGAAGGCAGGTTATAAAAACAAATACATACTGCTTTCACCATCTTACAATGAGAAAACCTTGAGTAGATTCCCTGCCATTCTTGCTGCTATGTGTCTAAGCTACTAATGCCACATGAAGAAGGGGATGCTGTGAAGTCTTTGGTGGAAGGTCAGCTCAGTCATAATGAGCAATAAATATGTTTATAACATAAGACTTAAAACCTAGTTAAATCTGAAATCCACGGTTGTCTCTTGTGAGACAAACAGACTCAATTTAAGATTAAGTATGCATTACTACATTAGTTCCGTGTTTTGATCATAAACAACAATGACTGAAATATGATACACACTCGAGTGAATGCATGTAGAACTGGTTGCCTCCTCCCAGATACAGTCCTTCATGTCCTGAAGGGTGGACCATACCTTCTGGTATAGGGTCATAGAGTCATAGAGATGTACAGCACGGAAACAGACCCTTCGAAACAACTCGTCCATGCCAACCAGATGTCTTAATCTAATCTCATCCCATTTGCCAGCATTTGGCCCATATCCCTCTAAACCCTTCCTCTTCGTATACCCATCCAGATGCCTTTTAAATGCTGCAATTGTACCAGCTTCTACCACTTCTTCTGGCAGCTCATTCCATACATACACCAGCCTCTGTGTGAAACGGTTGCCCCTTAGGTGTCTTTTATATCTTTTCATTCTCACTGTAAACCTATGTCCTCTAGTTCTGGATTCCCCCATCCCAGGGAAAAGAATTTGTCGATTGGTGGCTCAGTAGTTAGCACTGCTGCCTCACAGCACCAGGGTCCCAGGTTCGATTCCAGCCTCGGGCGACTGTCTGTGTGGAGTTTGCACATTCTCACCATGTCTGTGTGGGTTTCCTCTGGGTGCACCAGTTTGCCCCCACAGTCCAAAGATGTGCAGGTTAGGTGCATTGGCCATGTGAATTGCACATATTGTTAGGTGCATTAGTCAGAAAGAAATGGGTCTGGGTGGGTTACTCTTCGGAGGTTTGGTGTGGACTGTTTGGGCCGAAGGGCCTATTTCAACACTGTAGGGAATCTAATCTTATCCCATCCAAACCCCTCTATAAGGTCACCCCTCAGCCTCCAACACTCCAGGGAAAATAGCCCCAGCCTATTCAGCCTCTCAATAGCTCAAATCCTCCACTGTGCACTTCACCTCCAATTTTGGTGTCATCTGCAAACTTACTAACTATATTTCCTGTGATCACATCCAAATCATTTGTGTAAATGATGAAAAGTAGTGGACCCAGCTGTTATGTTATTCAGGTGGATATCCTCAATAGGTATGGGTTACTACCGGATTAAACTACAGTACCTCGGGCATATACCTGAGGCCGTTACCTGTCAAGTTTACCAGTGGTCCCTATTGACTGTATGGTCCTGATAGCTACAAACTCGGCTGGGTTTATCGCAGGTCTCTAGGTCCCTTCAGTTTATCCTTTCACCTAGGAGTGAGAGGGATTCACTTTAAGTCAATCCTAATGCCTTCTCAGCTAAGTTCTAGACTTAACATACCAACACAAAGGTAAACATATCTTATCAAATAAAGGTTCGGCGAATACAAAGTGTGTGGTGTAAAATATAATAGAAATTTATCAATATAATAAGTTGAATACTCACAATCAGATGTTTTCAGTTAATCACAATCGTTACAGCCTTTTTGAATGTTCTTAAAAGATACCTAGGATAAAAGCAGAGCTTAATACCTGAGTGTCCCAAATGGGATCTTCATAGACTAGCGTGTATCAGCTAGTTGGTTCAGATTGTATCTTCTTCAGGCTAGAATGCAGTGCCTCAACCGAGAATCTTTTAGGCAGGCGTATTTCAGCAAGCTCTTAGCCGTCCGTATGTTTCATCCGATCAGTCCGTATTTTGCACAAATGTGTCTTTTCTGCAAGCCTGGTGGTTCAGAGGATGGTTGGGTGACTCATTGTCTGTGTTTCAAGACAAGAGTGAGTTCTGTCTGTTTTAGCTCTGCTTTTATATCCCTTACAGTCTAAGTTAAGCAATTACATCATTTGTTTAAAGAACTGGAATCTCAAACTGTGCCTCGGTCAGCATTGTTTAAAGGTCGCGTTAAACACTTAATTAGCTGAGAAAACAATAAGTAGCTGATAAGTAGCTGGTAGAGAGCAGTTGCCACATAGTCATAGTTATACTTAATTGTTGCTAGGCTAAAATACAATAAAGAGTTAATAGTATCATTGTTGCTACAATCTAATATAATCAGGTAAAATTCCACAGAAGAATTGAGTCTTTTCATGAAGAAGTAGACAGATCCCATGACACTTAACGAGTTAATAGCATCATTGCTGTTAAGCTTAATCTTATACAATATAATATAATCAGGTAAAATTCCACAGAGGAATCGAGTCTTTTCATGAAGAAGTAGACGGATCCCATGACACTTAACGAGTTAATAGCATCATTGTTGTTAAGCTTAATCTTATACAATATAATATAATCAGGTAAAATTCCACAGAGGAATCGAGTCTTTTCATGAAGAAGTAATGGATCCCGTGACACAGCACCGATCCATGTGGCATTCCAGTGATCACAGGCCTCCAGTCTGAAAAACATCCCTCCACCACCACCCTCTGTCTTCTACCTTCAAGCCAGTTATGTATCCAAATGGCTAGTTCTCCCTGTATTCCATGAGATCTAATGTTGCTAACCAGTCTCCCATGGGGAACCTTGTTGAATGTCTTACTGAATTCTACATAGATCATGCCCACCACTCTGGCCTCATCAATCTTCTTTATTACTTTCTTCAAAAACTCACTCAAGTTTGTGAGACATGATTTCCCACGCAGGAGAAAGTGAGGTCTGCAGATGCTGGAGATCAGAGCTGAAAATGTGTTGCTGGAAAGGCACAGCAGGTCAGGCAGCATCCAAGGAGCAGGAGATTCGACGTTTCGGGCATAAGCCCTTCCTGAGGAAGGGCTTATGCCCGAAACATCGAATCTCCTGCTTCATGATTTCCCACGCACAAAGCCATGTTGACTTCCCTAATTAGTCCTTGCCTTTCCAAATCACATCCTATCCCTCAGGATTCCCTCCAACAACTTGCCCACCAACGTCAGGTTCACCAGACTACAGTTCCCTGGCTTACCCTTACCACGTTTCTTAAATAGTGGCCAACCTCCAATCTTCCAGCACCTCACCTGTGACTATCGAAGATGCAAATACCTCAGCAAGAGTCCCAGCAATCACTTCTCTAGCTTCCCACAGAGTTCTAGGTACACTTGATCAGGTCTTGGAGTTTTATCCACTTTTATGCATTTCAAGACATCCAGCACTTCCTCCTCTGCAATATGGACATTTTTCACCATCTATTTCCCCACATTTTATATCTTCCATGTCCTTCTCCACAATAAACACTGATGCAAAATACTCATTTCGTATCTCCCCCATCTCCTGCGGCTCCACACATAGGCTGCCTTACTGATCTTTCAGGGGCCCTATTCTCTCCCTAGTTTCCCTTTTGTCCTTCATGTATTTATAAAAACCCTTTGGATTCTCCTTAATTCTATTTGCAGAAGCTATTTCATATCCCCTTTTTGCCCTCCTGATTTCCCTCTTAAGTACACTCCTATTGCCTTTATACTCTTCTAATGATTCTCACGATCTCCCCTGTCTATATCTGACATATGCTTCCTTCTTTTTCTTAGCCAAAACCTCAATTTCTCTAGTCATCCAGCATTCCCTACACCTACCAGTCTTTTCTTTCACCCTAACAGGAACATATTTTCTATGGACTCTCGTTATCTCATTTCTGAAGGCTTCCCATTTTCCAGCCATCCATTTACCTGCAAAAGTCTGCCCCCAATCAGTTTTACAAAGTTCTTGCCTAATACCATCAAAATTAGCCTTTCTCCAATTTAGAACTTCAACTTTTAGATCTGGTGTATCCTTTTCCATCACTATTTACAACAAATAGAATTATGGTTGCTGGCCCACTGAGACTGCCCTGCCTTATTTCCCAAGAGTAGGTCAAGTTTGCACCTTCTCTAATAGGCACATCCACATACTGAATCAGAAAGTTTTCTTGCACACTTAATAAATTCCTCTCCATGTAAACACTTAACACTATAGCAGTACCAGTTTATGCTTGGAAAGTTAAAATAATACCCTACATAATACCCTAATATTCTAACAGAGAACAGAAATCTCCTTACAAATTTGTTTCTCAATTTCCTGCTGACTATTAGGAGGTCTATAATACAATCCCAATAAGGTGATCATCCCCTTCTTATTTCTCACTTTAAATAACTTCCCTGGATGTATCCCAGGAATATCTTCCTCAAGTACAGCAGTAATGCTATCTCTTATCAAAAACGCCACTCCCATCCTCTCGTGCCTATCTTTCTATCCTTCCTATAGCATTTGTATCTTGGAACATTAAGCTGCCAATCTTGCCCATCCCTGAGCCACATTTCTGTAATTGTAATGATATTCCTATTCCATGTTCCTAACTATGCCCTGAGTTTATCTGCCTTCCCTGTTAGGTCTCTTGCATTGAAGTCAATATAGTTTAATTTAACAGTCCTACCTTGTTCTCTGCTTTGTCCCTGCCTGCCCTGACTGCTTGACTTGCTGTTTTTCCCAGCTGTCCTAGTCTCAGATTGATCTCTTGCCTCCCTATTCCCTGGGTCTCACCCACCACCACCACCACCACCACCACCCCCCCCCCACACCTTACTCGTTTAAATCCTCTCGAGCAGCTTTAGCAAATCTCCCTGTCAGTATATTAGTTCCCTTCCAATTCAAGTGCAAGCTTTCCTTCTTGTACAGGTCACTTCTATCCCAGAAGATCCAAAAATGTGAATCCTTCTCCCATCCACCAGCTCCTCAATCACACATTCATCAACTCTATCCTCAATTCCTGCCCTCACTAGCTCATAGCACCGGGAGTAATCCAGATACTACTACCTTTGAAGATTTCTTTTTAAAATTCCTGCCTAACTTTCTATATTCTCCCTTGGGAATGTTATCCTTTTTCCTTCCCATATCGTTAGTTCCAATGTGTACAATGGCCTCCTGCTGTCCCTGTCCCCTTTGAGAACATTCTGCACCCTCTCTGAGACATCCTTGATCCTGGCTCCAGGGAGGCAACACACCATTTTGATTTTTCGCTGCTAGCCACAAAAACATTTGTCTGTGTCTTTGACTAGAGAGTCCCTTGTCACAATCGATTGCTTGGAACCCGACATAACCCTTCATTACATTAGAGCTGTTCTCGATACCAGAAACTTAGTTGTTCATGCTACCTTCCCCTGACAGTCCACCACCTCCTAAATTTTCCAAAACAGCATACTTGTTTGAAACGGAGATAGCCAAGAGAGACTCCTGTGCTACCTGCCTACCTCTCCTACCTTTCCTGGAGTTATCCCATCTATGTGACTGTATCAGTGGTTTTTCTCCCTTCCTAAAACTGCCATCCATCACACTTGCTTGCTCTTGTAAGTTCCTCATTGCATCTAACTGTCATTCCGAACGATCCATTCGATTCGATAGGATTCGCAACCACAAGACACTTGCTGCAGATATAATCCTCAGTAACATTTAAACTCTCCCTAAACTCCCATATCGACAAGAAGAACATATCATTCTACTAAAGGCCATCTTTGCTCCTTCACAATCTACACACCCAGAAAATTACACAGTCCTTAAAAAATAGTGATCCCGGCTAACTTATGGTTTATATTTTTAAAATTTAATCAAGAGACAAATTTCAATAAAACATATAATCAAGAAAGAACCTACTCTACTCGGTGCTGTAGACTTACAACAAGGCTGCACATTAAAAACTATGCACTTATCTGTTTCTGTGCTGTGAATTCTCCCTCACAGATTCCTCCAAGATCAGTTGTGAATTTCACTGTTTGTTAAGTTTTCCTAGATGCACTGTGATGTCCAGAGAATCGTGAACTCAAAAACTGCACAGGTTCACTGCTGTGTGAGTTAGCAGTGTAGGTTTCTTCTGCAAATGTGTTGCTGGTCAAAGCACAGCAGGCCAGGCAGCATCTCAGGAATAGAGAATTCGACGTTTCGAGCATAAGCCCTTCATCAGGAATGAGAGAGAGTAGCCAAGCAGGCTAAGATAAAAGGTAGGGAGGAGGGACTTGGGGGAGGGGCGATGGAGGTGGGATAGATGGAAGGAGGTCAAGGTGAGGGTGATAGGCCGGAGTGGGGTGGGGGCGGAGAGGTCAGGAAGAGGATTGCAGGTTAGGAGGGCGGTGCTGCATGTGCTGCCTTTTGTCTGTTCTTCTTCCCTTTAAAGTGCCATTATTTTGACTTTATTTTGTCTCCAAAGTTTCAAAACAATGCAACAACTTATAAAACAGTAATTGCTGCTCTTGGACTTCAAGGAAATCACCTCCAACACCTAAACTACCTCAAAAAAGGAACAGCTCTTACAGCCACATTATTTTGCCATCCTCCATCTTATGCTTTAACTAACTGCCCTCTGTAATAAACATAAGGCAAATACCTTCCAATTACTGCATCAAGAAACAATCTTTTGGGTTCGGCACTGAGAAATGGGTGTGGATCCAAACAGACAGTAAAAAAGTAAAGGAGAAAAGTGAGAGGATCAAATGGAGGGAATGCTCAGTTTTGTAGCATTGAAATAAATTGTTATGCATGAAAATGAACCATGTTGGTTATATGTGAGTGAAGCAATGAAGAGATATAGCAGACCAAAAAGGATGAAATTTAGCTAGAAATTGTTGACTAACAGAAGAAGTTGATAGTAGTGACTGGCCTGCTTTATTTCTCAGCTTTCACTAAAAGCTAATTAACTAGTTGAAAATTTCAATCTTGCTGAGAATGTTTCCAAACTGGCACCAAAGTGTTTCAAGAAGGTGTTTCCACAATACGAACTCTATTTTGTGGCTGTGCTGATAATTTACTTTCTTTAATGCAGTTGTAAACTTAGGTTGTTCAGACAAAGCTAATCTAAAAAGCCTGGCTTTTATTATTCCTGAGCTTTTGCCATCATAAACACTAACGGGTTCCACAAGTAAACTTGTTATTTTGCCAGCAACCTACTCATCTCCAACCTCCTGATTCCTTCACAGTCATTGTTCAGTCACTTAGATCCTATCAAAGTGATTTGACTGCTCTTAATGTGCCTCTAAGGAGCACCGAAAATAAACAAAATTGCTTAAGAAAATCTGGTAACTGTTTGTAAAAAAAATGAAGTACTGCAGATGTTGTTCCCACTTGTGGTTTTGTATCTAAAAAAAATTACTTTTTTAATTTTTGAACTTTTATTTCCACAGTCAAAAAAATCACAATCAGTTCCTGGATGATTAGAAAATTGTACAGCCGTGTTTCTTTTGCCAACAATTTACTTCAACGGAAGGGGGGAGTTATAACCATTTCAGGACTTTTTCCAAATGAAGGTCGATAACATATTCCAGTGATGGAAAATAACTTATTTTCTATAATGGTTTATTGAGCACACATAAGATGCTAATCTCATTATTGGTTTACAGATGTCATCTTTTGCTCTAATACCCTGCTCCAGTAGGCATTAAGTTAATAAGGTCATAAGATATAGGAGTTGAATTAGGCCATTAGGCCCATCAGGTTTGCTCTGCCATTCAATCATAGCTGATATGCTCCTCATTCCCATTTCCCTGCCTTCTCCCCCTAACCCTTCAAACCATCACCTGTCTAGCTCCTCCTTAAATTTACTCACTGTCCCAGCATCCACTATTGTTTGGGGTAGCGAATTCCACTGATTCATAAACCTTTGGGAGAAGTTGTTTCTCAATGTGTGTCAGGACAGGCTGTTCAGTCGCCGGTATTGTTGCAACCAGGCTTGATTGTGGCCATTGGCCAAAACTAATACACAGAGACCACAGTGTTCCGGAGTGGGAGGCTTTGCTGGCTCAGATGCTGTGAAATAGTCCTGGCCCTTACCCCATCTTCCATTATAACTGTGGATGAGATCAGGGAACTTGACACAAATTGGGGATTGATCTGGACCTGCAGTTTGTATGGCTCAGCAACATTCCAGGACATGTTTAATAACTGCACTACTCGATCTTGTTATGAAAAAATGTTTGGGAAAAGAAAATTGTTTGCACATGTTGACAATAATATTTGGCATTGAGCTGTCCAGCTGCATCCAGGACAGTCTCCTTAATTATCCTCACAGCTGCAAGTACAGGGCCTACGCTTTGTCTCTGTGTCTCAGTACAACAAATTCTACAAAAAAATGCATTCTCTCTGGACTTTTTCAAATGTGTTACTAAATAATGGGTAAACACTAAAACATGGATTTTCACTCAAAATAAATTGGAAGCCAGCGTAAATGAATTTAGAAAGAGACGATGCCTTTTTGACATCTAAAGTGGCTAGATTTATTTCATTGTTTTCCCATTTGTAAGAGTGCACATACTGTTTTTACAGCACATAGTGTAGGAGTGCACATTGCTTTTTTCTCCTGAAATGCTGGCAACGGAACCTTTGTATCCCTGGATATTTGTATTTTAACCCCAAGTCTATGCTCATTATTCTCCTATTCGTTCATAGGACCACAGGAAAAGGCAAGGCTAATAAGTATGGGGGGTGGTGCAGAAAGGCTGCGACTTTAGGAGGACTCACTGTCTGAAGTGTAGAAATTGGCTTAACTGGTTAGATAACTGAGAACCCTGTGATATTTTGGGTGGATTCAGAACCTGATTCCTTACCCTATGTGTGAGTTCCACCCACCTTCATACAGCTCAGGAAGAAAGTCCCTCAGCCTCTTTACATTGTCTCAAATTTAAAAAGTCCTTAATTTTCTTTTAATCATCAAAGGATGCGGATGTCGCTGGCTAGAGTGTTTATTTGTTCTCATTCACAGCGTGTGGCATCCCTAGCTAGGCCAGCATTTATTGCCCATCCCTAGTTGCCCAGAGGGTATTTGTGAGTCAACTACACTGTGAATGGAGTTACCCATTGCCCAAACCAGGATGACAATTTTCTTCCATAAAGGACAAAGTGAACCAAAGATGGACTTTTCCAACCATCAACAACACTTTCACAATCATCATTAGATTCTTAATTCCAGATTTTTCTTTATTCCCAAAACATTTTGTATGTCTCTGGGTTAATGGTTTAATGATAATAATATTAGGCCATCGTCTCCCCTTGATTTCAAAAGAAGGATCAACTTGGGAGCTTCAATGTGATCCACTGTCTGATTTGGCTGTGTTAACTTCTCTTCAATTTCACACCAGTGCCCAAGCAAATAAGAAATTAAAACAATTATAATTTGTTTTTAGTACCTGTGGTGAACTGCATATGCAAGGTAATATCTTCATAAATGATACAAAGATGATTCTTTGGAATCGCAGTGAGAATAATCCTTCACGCCTTACACATGACACAAACAGAGTCATGGAGATTGCAATGCTTCCAGCCCCTGCCTAATATCATTGTCCGAATTACAAACAGCAGTCCCTGGGAGTACAGGACTCTGAAGGGATCTTTCAATGATCCCACATCTCACCAAAGTCTCTATTCATTATGCATAAAGGTTCTTTTCTTTATTTTGAGGTTTTCAGTAAAACTTACAATAAATAAATGAAGGAGCAGGACTTTGGGGAGGAGCTGGGTATGCACAGAACAAGAATTGAATGCTGTTAGCCTGGGAAATCTATTGTAGATCATAATTATTAAATACTTTATTGGCACAAAGTCACCCAGACCTAATTCTAGTATTTATTGTAATATTGCACGTTTTTCTGAAGCTGGCAACTGTCTAAAGCTGAATATTTTAAGCGTAATGCAATGAAGCAAATACCACCAGGAGCAGGTGGTGCTCCCAATCTAATCCCTGATTGTATTGGTGCCCTGTACTGGCTAATTATTAACCTGCCATGGTGTGGCAATTCTGAGGTGGAGGTGGGCCTTGAGGCATTGATCACAATATCAATGAATACTGATGGATGGGCTGGCAATACTTTAAAGAATTGGCAGAATTGGAATGCAAGTGAACCTTTCTCCTGTATGAAGTCTTCCTTGAGTTCCTCCTTCCCCGAAGACACAGCCAGTTGTCTGCTCCTGCCCGTGGGAGAGGTCAACTGCTCGACAAAACAGACGCTGTGAAGACAAGGGAAAGGACATGCTTGCTGGCCTGCCAGAAAGTAGATCCCAGTTGCCCCCATAGCTCTGTGCACTCGATGTATGGTACCTGCCTCTCTGCTCTTGCTTACTGTTCCCTCTGTGGCTTTGTGTCATTTCCCCATCATAAGGCACTCTCTGTAAGTGGCAGCACTCTCATGTTCTGCTTCTCATTGGACAATGTCCATGGCAGGTTCGCATTTCAGGGCTGAAAGCGATGTTCTGCCAGATGCTAATCCCAATAAGCCCCTTCTCAGCCCCTTTCAATGGACTTGAAGGCCAGCAGTCAGGTGGCGCTATGGAGGCTCCACTCCTGATCTCCACCTCCTAACTGCAAAATACTCTGGCTTCATTGTACCAGCCTCAATACGAAAGCACATTGCCTCAGCTCTAGCAGTCGAATTCAATACTAATCTGACCTTCCAACTTCTTTACAACTTCATATACCTCTAGGGTTCTGACATCATGTGGCTCCCTTGCACTTTGTGCAAAATGGGAATAGACATGTAAAATCCTGGTGAATTTTCATTTTCAGCATAGTAAGTGCTTTATTTTCATAGCTTAGCATTGTTTCACCATGGACTGCTATTTGCCCCACATAGAATCATTGACTTGGTGTCTTGGTGGAACTCTGTTCTGAAACCATATTTCAAAGCACACCAATGCCTTTACTTCCTCCGAAAGGTCACGAAATTTAGCATGTCCACAATGACTGTTACCAATTTTTATAGAGGACCATCAAAAACATCCTATCCAGAGTGGTATAGCAACTGCTCTTCCCAAGACCGCTAGAAAATACAGTGAGTTCTGAAAGCAGCCCCGTCCAGCATGAAAGCCAGCCTTCCTTCCATTGATTCTGTCTATACTACCCATTGACTTGGGAAAGCAGCCAAAGCATAATCAAAAGCCCCTGTCACCCTGGTTATATTCTCTTCCACCCTCTTCCATTGGGTAGAAGATACAAAAGTTTGAGAACACCTACCAAAAACTCAAGAACAGCTTCTTCCCCACTGTTATTAGACTTATGAACGGACCTCCCATATATTAGAATCAATCTTTCTCTGCAGCTTCTCCTTAGATATAACTAAAATAACTCCACAGAGGCCAGAATCCCATCACAAAGTCTCCCTTTCTTTACAAGTGGAGAGTCCTTGACACTGATCCAGCTCCCTCAGAGCCAGTTTTTAGTGAACAGAACCTCTGACACTCCTGTTTATGTCTGTCAGTCAGGGGTCCCTTATTGGACCAGATCAACGCCCCCAGTCAGGGAACTCATATTCTATGAGGTCCACCTGGCTGACCACATTACAATCACTACAGCAACACTATATTCTGCATTCTGTTCTATTACCCTGATGCACTTATGTACGGTCTGATTTGCCTGGTTAGTACACACAAAAAATACTTTTCACCATATTTTGGTATATGTGACAGTATTAAATCAAATCAAAATCAAGGTCTTCTGCAAACTCAGCAGAAACACCCACTTTGCTACCTAATTTGAATATGTTATGGCTGGTGTTTGATGCAGAATAACACCAGCAATGCAGCTTTACTTCACATTCTGGCTGAGGTATATCCTCCTCCTCCTCCTCACTCTGCCCTTGAGCATGAGGGGTGATGGCAAAGCACCAGTGATAAATATTGTCAAGAAAAAACAGCTCAGGATGAAGTATCAGCAGCAATGAGCTAAGGACCTTGCCTTTGGACAGAACATAAATAGCACATAGTGTGTCTCAATGTTAAATTTTGTTTAATAATACTCCTGTAAAATGCCTTGGGATGTTGAATACATAATATAAGTAAATTTTGTTGCTGAGGTTAATAAATGTTCAAATAACAAACAATATTACTTTATCCATGAGTTTAAATACTTTAATTTCTCATATGTTTCTATTAGTAGCAATGAAGACATGAAAAGCAGTTTATGCTAATATAACATCTTCAACCCTTAGAAGATGGAGATTTCAACTGATAAAGTAAAACAACTCTTTGGGCCAATTTTATTTAATGCTGTATAGACAGCTTTTTTACTACCTTTTCTCCATTTAAGTACAGATCATTACTGATGTACACCACTATACACTGCTAAAATATGTGACATGAATTGATGGAATCAATTTTTTTTATCTATGCTATGAAAGGTTAGTGCTTTCAAATGAATATTCTTTTGCTTTTAATTTCAGGTTCAATTGCTATATTTCCAGCCTCATTACTTTGAAATTGAATTGTAGAACTTGTATTAAAATATTAGGTATCTGCAGCTAAGAACTAAGCTGTTGAACTGCACATTTGATCAGGGACAATCATTTCAGTAAACTAAATTAGCTTTGAACTGCAAAACTGAACTTCATTGGACTCGATATTGGACACACATATCAATGAAACAGTCTCATTCTGAATACTATTTCACATTTGTGTTTTCATTGTTTTGTTTTGGATAATTACACATTATATTCTGCAAGGCTTTTGCTGTGTTCCCACCCATGGGGAAAATTTGACAGTGTGGTGAGGACTTTTTGGCCTATTGTTCCTCTCCTCCTTGATGGGGTATAACTTAATTGAATCATTTACATGCAACACAAGCATTGACTGAAAAGATGTATTTGCATAATCCCAGTGCACCAGTTGTTTTCCATATCCACAATGTGGAATCAGATCTCCAAACTAACGTCTAAATTGGATTGCTTGTGGTTCATGATGCTCAATAAATTTTGCAGTTATTTGCAGGTTTTTTTTTCTTTTGTGCTTTGTTCTAACTTTTTCCAGTTCTGATGGAAGATCTGAACTGTTAACTGTTTCTCTCCCCACAGATTGTGCCTAATCTCCAGAGTACTCCCAGCATCTCTGTTTGTATTTCATATTTCCAGCATCTGCGGTACATTATTTTCATTATTTTGTTTTCACTTAATTTGTTGTACAAGATTAATATTAAGCGAATAATATTACTTTTATGATTTCATATTAAAATATTTGGCAGAATTTTACTCTTTTTGGCTTTGCAGCAATTTTGACATGAAAATTGACAGAACTGCTACTATAATTTCTTGCCACATCTTACCAAACTCTCTTCATTAACTATCTGCCCCATTTATATGGCACCCCACCTGCCTGATTCTAGCCCCACTCTACCACCCACTGTTCCTGAAAGGACTCCCCACTCACTAGATACCGTCTGAATGATAATGGAACAGGTACCATGTTTAAAAGGCTATTGTGCACCCAGATGAGAGCTGACATTTCAAAGCTGCCCTGGTCAATGATGTGGCAGTTGTACAGTTGGGAGGGATGGCCAGCAATGTGCTGGAAGAAGGTCAATGGCCTTCTCTATTCTGCCAGAGTAGATGCTACACACTTTTTTCTGTTAACTCCCACTCACCCTACCTCTGCTACCGCACCCACTTCTCAATAAAGCTTATGTTCCATCACTCTCATCAATGCGTGCAGCATCTTCCTTTATTCACTCTCATTCTGACCCCCAGTGCCCCCACATCACCATGCCTGCATGCCCTCTGTGTTGTCTAATCATTTGCCCAGGACACATTAACACATTTCACCTACTTTCACCTGCACTTTCACCTTACTCAATCCCTCTCACTCTCCCATTATTGGAACCCATAACACAGCAGAGAGAGCCAGGACTGGTGAAAGAGACATTAAGGTTCCTTATCCATTATGAAGAGACAATTTTGGCCATCACAGCAGACCAAGACCATTCTTGAGGGAGTTCCTGGCAACACGAAAATATCCATGTCCCACCAACTGAGAAAATACTACTCTCCATTCCACTGCAAATTTCACAGTCTTATTCATTGCATGCTGTGCCTTCTCTCTTGTGGGTTTTACAGATGCCACTGAATCAACCATGGTCCCTGTGGAGAAATAGGCTGGTATGCCAGTAGGAGCCTCCATGGCCTCTGGGCAAGAGAGTTTCAAGGCCTCGGAGAAAGTATCGATAAGGCTGCCTCCTGCACAAGCCTGCATTCCACTACCCTAGTCATTGGTTCTTATGACTGAAGGCATTGTGATAGTGGGATGAGGAAACCTGAGCTCCCTCAAGGTGGCTCATTCCTCAGAAGGAGACAGGATGGTGCCGGAAGGCACCCAGCGAAAGGAAGGCCGACTCAGACGTATACCCTCAAGACACTCTCAGGACCTTTGGGAAGAAGACCCCCAAAATCTGGGCCATCTGGACAAATGTCTCCCCCTCTGCCCCCACCACCCCATCCCCATTTCACTCCAGCAAGTCTCCAAGACCAATGGGTTCCAAGGCTCCCTTGAGGCAAGTTGCAAAACCTGGGACTGCACTGAATCATAGTGGGAGGGCAAGAAAATGAATAAGCTTCTGAGGGCACCTTGGTGGCATCAAGTCCATATCAGATGTACCATGGCTCAATGTTGTGTGCTTGCTGCAGCATGTGAAAGCAAGATAAACAAGATGCATACAGGGCAATGGGTTCTGCTGACTCTATTGTAAGTCTTGATCATGCATCATTATTATTTTATAAAACGAAGACATGCAAATGCTGAGAATCTGAAACAAAAACAGTAAGTTGCTGGAAAAGCTCAATAGGTCCAGCAGTATCTGTGTAGATAAAGCACAATGAATGTTTTGAGTCCAGTGAGTCTTCTTCAGAACCTATCATCATTCTTTCCCTGCATATAAAAGTGTTGATGCTGAATGAAGTGGTCAGTGATGTCTGCGACAGGAGGTGCACAGCGCATAGGGAGCTAAGGCAATAGCTAGTAGAAGCATTGTACTGCAGATGCTGGAAATCTGAAATAAAAACAGCAAGTGCTGGAAATGCTCAGCAGGCCTGATAATATTTGTGAAAAGAGAAACAAAGTTAATGTTTCAAGTCGGATATGACTCTCCTTCAGAACTTCGCATTGGGCTGTTTTCCCAAAAATTGACTAAATGTCAATTCAGAGGGTTTTATGGACAGTTTCTCTCCTTGAGCTGTACCACATTTATCTCACAGAATTCTCTGCAGCTCACCTCATTCTGTATGCAATGCACCTCAACAGCACTTACTTGTGCTATCATGTGCTGCACGGTCCATATCTAAACCAGAGAGTCAAAGGCTGCCGTCAGGAATTGACCTTGACAGAACATTTCTCATTTCTCTTTCTCATTTCCCTCCCACTGAAGGCATGTTGTTGGCATGGGCGACACTTCATTGGGAATAGAAGCTCATATTCATAAATATAATGTCACCTTACATCATCACCATCTATCTGATTGATTGACATTGTAACTTCAGCTGTAAGAATAAAGCTACAGAGGTTACCCATCCTTCACACTAGCTGCAAATGTGTTGCTGGTCAAAGCACAGCAGGCCAGGCAGCATCTCAGGAATAGAGAATTCAACGTTTTGAGCATAAGCCCTTCATCAGGAATACACCATATGAGAACCCTTCGAAGGGATGGCTACTCTTCCCCTAAAGCCCAGTGTAACATAACATCTTGTCATTGTTCAATGCTGGAAAAGAAGCAGAGAGTTGAAGATGTTAACTTTTATTCAGGAAAAGCAAGGAAAAAAGAAATAGAAAAACTGCATTTACTTCTGAGAATAAATAAGTTCTGCTTAACTTTAAAGCAACAGCAAATTTACAATCAATCAATCATGACCCAACCCAACTCACATCTATTGGCAGCGAGTGTTAATTAAGTTCTGTCTGGTTTGTGTCCATTGCTGCATCATTCTGTCATGTTGAAGGTGATATTCTTCTGGCTCAATGTCCTCATCTTTCACCTTGGAAGACTACTGATGCTCTTTCAGCTCTTCAGCATTTGTCACATCTCCTCTTTGCTGGTGCCAGTTTGGAAAGCAGAACATGCAAGTTATAAATGGCAAATTCTGTCTGGAGTGTACTGAAAGAACTCCAGAACCATCCAATCATCAGAACCTCATGTTTAGGAGGCCTATCTAACATGTTTCATAAGTAGAGGCCACATCCTGAGACAGACATAGAAATACTTACTTCACTCCCTCCAGCTGTGGTAGCAATCATTTTTTCATTTACACTGCACATTTGCAATTTAGATGAAGATGAAAGGTTACACTTCACAGAGTGGGTTGCAGGCTCAGCCTGTTAAGCGAGGTGATTTCTACACCCTGCACCCCAATCCCAAACCTTTATGTTCCAATTCTACCTTTCACTCTCTGTCAACCACATCAGTTCTGAGTTTTTCCATGTTAATTTGGGAGATGGACATCGCTGGTTGGCCCAGCATTCATTGCCTGTCCCTAGTTGCCCTTGAGAAGGTGGTGGTGAGCTGCTTTCTTGAACTGCTGCAGTCCACCTGCTGTGGTTGACGCACAATGTCCTTCGGGAGGGAATTCCGGGATTTTGACCCAGCAATATGAAGCAACAGTGATATATTTCCAGGTCAGGATGGTGAGGGTCTTGGAGGGGAACTTGCAGGTGGTGGTGTTCTAATGTATCTGCTGCCCTTAACCTTCTAGATGGAAGGGTTTGGAAAATCTTGTCTCAGGATCTTTGGTGAACTCCTGCAGTCCATCTTGTAGAGGTGCTCACTGCTGCTACTGAGCGTCAGTGGTGGAGGATGTGGACACTTGTGAATATAGTTCCAATCACAGGCCACTTTATCCTGGATGGTGTCAAGATTCTTGAATGTCATTGGAGCTGCACCCATCTAGGCAATTGCATAGGAAGACCATGGATAGGGCTGGAGCTCAAGCCTTCAGTATTATTGCTGGAATGTTGTCAGTGCCTATAGCCTTTGCAGTATCTGATGTCTCCAATATTGCTTGATATATCATGGAGTGAACCAAATTGTCTTAGAAACATCTGTGATGCTGGGGACCACTGCTAAGATTGATCATCCACTTGATACTTCTGGCTGAAAATTCCACTGATGAGCTGGACTTTGTCATCTTCTGTCATTGAAGGTGGGGGTATTTGAGGAGCCTCCTCCTACAGTGAGTTTTCTAACTGTGCACCATCCTTTATAACTGGATGTGACAAGACCGCAGAGGTTAGATCTGACCCATTGGTTGTGGGATCGCTTAGTTCTGTCTATCACTGGCTGCTTATGCTGTTTGCCATGCAAGTAGTCCTGTTTTGTACCTTCACCAGTTTGACTGCTTACCTTCAGGTATGCCTGGTGCTGCTCATGTCATGTCCTCCTGCACTCTCCATGGAACCAGGGTTGACTCCTGGCTTAATGACAATAGTTGACTGGGAGATATGCTGGACCATGAGGTTACAGATTGTACTAGAGTACGATTTGCTGCTGTTCAAGACCCATAGTGTGTCATGGGTGCCCAGTCTTGAGTTGCTGGATCTGTTCAAGTCTGACTCATTTAGCATGATCATCGTGCCACACAAAATGATGGAGGATAATCTCAATATGAAAGCAGGACTTTGTCTCCACAAGGACTGTATCACTCTGACCGATACCATCATCGACAGATGCATTTCAACTCTCGGATTGGTGAGGATGAGGCCAAGTATGTTTTTCTCCCTTGTTGGTTCCCTCACCACCCGCTACAGACCCAGTCTATCAGTTATGTCCTTTAGGATTTGACCAGTTTGATCAATATTATTGCTGATGAGCCATACATGGTGGTGGACATTGAAATCCTCCACCCTTGCCTTCCTGCTTCCTTCAGGCGTCTTTCAACATGGACGAGTACTGGTTGATCAGGTAAGAAGGATAGTTATGTGTTAATCAGCAGGAGGTTTCCTTGTCTATGTTTAACCTGATGCCATGAGACTTCATGGGGTCCAGAGTCAATGGTGAGGACCACCCACAGCAACTCCCTCCCAACTGTACACCACTGTGCCACCATCTCTGCTGGGTCTGTCTTGCCGATGGGATAGGATATATCCAGGGATGGTGATGGCAGTCTTTGGGACATTATCTGTACAGTATGATTCCATAAGTATGACTGTGTCAGACTGTTACTTGATTAATTTGTGAGACTGCTCTCCGAAATTTTTGCACTTATCCTCAAACATTAATAGGAGGACTTTCCAGCATTGACAGGGCTGTTTCTGCCATTGTTTTTAGTGCCTAGGTTGCCAATAACATAGGAAGGGAAAAGGTTGAGTTCCTGAAGGGAGATTACAGAGAGTTAGGCAGGAATTTAAAAAGAAGGTCCTTGAGAGTAGTAATATCTGGATTACTCCTGGTGCTATGAACTAGTGAGGGCAGGAATAGGAAGATAGAGCAGATGAGTGCATGGCTGAGAAGCTGGTGTACGGAAGAAGGATTCACATTTTTGGATCATTGGAATCTCTTCTGGGGTAGAAATAACCTGTACAAGAAGGACAGATTGCACATAAATTGGAAGGGGACTAGTATACTGGCAGGGAGATTTGCCAAAGCTGCTCAGGAGGATTTAAACCAATAGGGGGGGGGGGGGGGGGGTGGGGAACCAGGGAGATAGTGATGAAAGCAATCAATCTGAGATTGGCACAGTTGAGAGCAGAAGCGAGTCAAACAGTCAGGACAGGCAGGGACAAGGTAGGACTAATAAATTAAACTGCATTTATTTCAATGCAAGGGGTCTAACAGGGAAGGCAGATGAACTCAGGACTTGGTTCGGAACATGGGACTGGGATATCAGAGCAACCACAAAAACATCGCTCAGGGATTGACAGGACTGGCAGCTTAATGTTCCAGGAGACAAATGCTACAGGAAGGATAGAAAGGGAGGCAAAAGAGGAGGGGGAGTGGCATTTTTGATAAGCATTACAGCTGTGCTAAGGGAGGATATTCCTGGAAATACATCCAGGGAAGTTATTTGGGTGGAACTGAGAAATAAGAAAGGGATGATCATCTTATTGGGATTGTATTATAAACCCCTTAATAGTCAGAGGGAAATTGGGAAACAAACTTGTAAGGAGATCTCAGCTATCAGTTAGAATAATAGGATGGTTATGGTAGGGGACTTTAACTTTCCAAACATAGACTGGGACTGCCATAGTGTTAAGGGTTTAGATGGAGAGGAATTTGATAAGTGTGTACAAGACAATTTTCTGATTCAGTATGTAGATGTACCTACTAGAGAAGTTGCAAAATTTGACCTACTCTTGGGGAATAAGGCAGGGCAGGTGACTGAGGTGTCAGTGGAGGAGCACTTTGGGGCCAGCGACCATAATTCCATTAAATTTAAAATAGTGATGGAAAAGGATAGACCAGATCTAAAAGTTCAAGTTCTAAATTGGAGAACGGCCAATTTTGACAGTACTAGGCAAGAACTTTCAAAAGCCGATTGGGGGCAAATGTTCGCAGGTAAAGGGCCGGCTGGAAAATGAGAAGCTTTCAGAGATGAGATAACGAGAATCCGGAGAAAGTATATTCCTGTCAGGGTGAAAGGAAAGTCTGGTAGGTATAGCGAATGCTGATGACTAAAGAAATCGAGAGTTTGGTTAAGAAAAAGAAGGAAGCATATGTCAGGTATAGACAGGATAGATCGAGTGAATCCTTAGAAGAGTATAAAGGCAGTAGGAGGATACTTAAGAGGGAAATCAGGAGGCAAAAGGGACGTGAAATAGCTTTGGCAAATAGAATTAAGGAGAATCAAAGGGTTTTTACAAATATATTAAGGACAAAAGGGTAACTAGGGAGAGAATAGGGCCCCTCAAAGATCAGCAAGGCGGTCTTTGCGTGGAACCGCAGAAAATGGAGGAGATACTAAACCAATGTTTGGGCGGCACGGTGGCACAGTGGTTAGCACTGCTGCCTCACAGCGCCTGGGACCTGGGTTCAATTCCCACCTCAGGCGACTGACTGTGTGGAGTTTGCACGTTCTCCCCGTGTCTGCGTGGGTTTCCTCCGGGTGCTCCGGTTTCCTCCCACAGTCCAAAGATGTGCGGGTCAGATGAATTGGCCATGCTAAATTGCCCATAGTGTTAGGTAAGGGGTATGGGTGGGTTGCGCTTCGGCGGGTTGGTGTGGACTTGTTGGGCCGAAGGGCCTGTTTCCACACTGTAAGTAATCTAAAAAAAAAATATTTTGCAACAGTATTTAATGTGAAAAAAGATATGGAAGATATAGAAAGTAGGGAAATAGATGGTGACATCTTGCAAAAAGTCCATATTACAGAGGAGGAAGTGCTGGATGTCTTGAACCGCATAAAGGTGGATAAATTCCCAGGGCCTGATCAGGTGTATCCTAGAACTCTGTGGGAAGCTAGGGAAGTTATTACTGGGCCTCTTGTTGAGGTATTTGTATCATTGATAGTCACATGGTGAGGTGCCGGAAGACTGGAGGGTGTCTAATGTGGTGCCACTGTTTAAGAAGGGTAGTAAGGACAAGCCAGAGAACTATAGACCAGTGAGCCTGACTTCGGTGGTAGGCAAATTGTTGGAGGGAATTCTGAGGGACAGGATGTACATGCATTTGGAAAGACAAGGACTGAATAGGGATAGTTTTCATGGCTTTGTGCATGGGAAATCATGTCTAACAAACTTGATTGAGTTTTTTGAAGAAGCAATAAAGAGGATTGATGAGGGCGGAGCGGTAGATGTGAACTATATGGACTTCAGTAAGACATTCGGCAAGGTTTCCCATGGGAGACTGGTTAGCAAGATTAGATCTCACAGAATAAAGAGAGAACTTGTCATTTGGATACAGAACTGGCTCAAAGGTAGAAGACAGAGGGTGGTGGTGGAGGGTTGTTTTTCAGTCTGGAGGCCTGTGACCAGTAGAGGAACACAACGATCGGTGCTGGGTCTTCTACTTTATGTCAGTTATATAAATTACTTGGATGCAAGCATAAGAGATATAGTTAGTAAGCTTGCAGATAACACCAAAATTGGAAGTGTAGTGGACGGTGAAGAAGGTTACCTTAGATTACAACAGGATCTTGATCAGATGGGCCAATGGGCCAAGAAGTGGCAGATAGAGTTTAATTCATTTAAATGCGAGGTGCTGCGCTTTGGGAAAGCAAATCTTAGCAGGAGTTATACACTTAATGGTAAGATCCTCGGGAGTGGTGCTGAACAACAAGACCTTGGAGTGCAAATTCATAGCTCCTTGAGAGTGGAGTCACAGGTAGATAGGATAACGAAGAAAGCGTTTGGTATTTTTTTTATTGGTCAGAGTATTGAATACAATAGTTGGGAGGCTGTACAGGACATCGGTTAGGCCACTGTTGGTTTATTGCATGCAATTCTGGTCTCCTTCCTATCGGAAATATGTTGTGAACCTTGAAAGGGTTCAGAAAAGATTTACAAGGATGTTGCCAGAGTTGGAGGATTTGAGCTATGGGAGAGACTGAACAGGCTGGGGCTGCTTTCCTTGGAGCTTCGGAGGCTGAAGGGTGATCTTATAGAGGTTTACAAAATTATGAGAGGCATGGATAGGATAAATAGACAAAGTCTTTTTCCTGGGGTCGGAGAGTCCAAAACTAGAGGGCATAGGTTTAGGGTGAGAGGGAAAGATATAAAGGGGACCTCAGGGGCAATTTTTTCACACAGAGGGTGGTGTGTGTATGGAATGAGCTGCCAGAGGAAGTGGTGGAGGCTGGTATAATTGCAACATTTAAAAGGCATTTGGATGGGTATATGAATAGGAAGGGTTTGGAAGGATATGGGCCAGGTGCTGGCAGGTGGGACTAGATTGGGTTGGGATATCTGGTCGGCATGGACAGGTTGGACCGAAGGATCTATTTCCATGCTATTCATCTCTATGATTCTATGACTCAATAATACCAGGGTGGTTCATTTGGTTTCATTTCTTTGTTTGAACTTCATAGTGATTGATACAACTGAGTCACTTGCTAAGCCATTTCAAAGGGCAATTGAGAATCAATCACATTGCTGAGGGATGGAGTCACATGAATGCCAGACCCCAAGTTAGGATGGCAGATTTCCTTCTTTGAAGGACATGAGTGAGTTCCCACCCAACTCTCGGTTAAGTATTCATCTCCTGACTTTATCCCTGAGCCCCAGTCCTACAGCTTAGCCATGTCAAACATTGTGATACACTGGGAGAAAGTGAGGACTGCAGATGCTGGAGGCCAGAGTTGAGTGTGGCGCTGGAAAAGCATAGCAGGATTAAGCCCGAAATGTCAATTCTTCTTCTCCTCTGATGCTGCCTGACCTGCTGTGTTTTTCCAGCACTACAGTCTTGATTGTGATATACTGTTCCACTCTACTGAATTCAGGGTGTTATTGATCATCAGTGCCCACCCTCTTGACAGTAACTCATATGTTCCAAAGCAGTATGGTTGCCCATTCTTACATACAGAGTTATCATTATCTCATGAGTATTTGCCACTCCACTTTCACGCATGCTGACTCCTAATTCTCACAATTAACATCCGCCTGTAAAAACCCCATTCCTTGACCTTCAGTGAAAAGGAACCCATGATTGACATGGAAGGATACTCCTGACTGAAAAGTGATTGAATCCTTAAATGATCTCTGTATGGCTTCCCAACTGACTTCCTGCACCTTCCTAGACTGGTTGCATTCCACCTGCATATCAATAGTGGCTCCATCCCTAGATTGCAATGATATGGAACTTCTGAGCCTGAACTGCCCTAAACATCCAACTGATAGTGTCCAAAACCCTTGACTGGTATTGGATGATACACATGACTTATTATGACAGGGCCCTCTGACTGCCAACAGTAACCCCCACTCCCAACTTAACTGAAGATTTTGACTTCAGTTTGACATTCAGTGCATTTACCGTGTACACTGCTGGCACGCACTGTTGTTGTCCAGCCACACAGCAGCATGTTTATATCTTAGCAGGACTTGTACACATTATGGTAAGGTCCTCAGGAGTGTTGCTGAACAAAGAGACCTTGGAGCACAGGTTCATAGCTCCTTGAAAGTGGAGTCGCAGGTAGATAGGATAGTGAAAAAGGCATTGGTATGCTTTCCTTTATTGGTCAGAGTATTGAGTACAGGAGTTTGGGAGGCCATGTTGCGGCTGTACAGGACATTGGTTAGGCCACTGTTGGAATATTGCATGCAATTTCTGGTCTCCTTCCTATCGGAACGATGTTGTGAAACTTGAAAGGGTTCAGAAAAGATTTACAAGGATGTTGCCAGGGTTGGAGGATCTGAACTACAGGGAGAGGCTGAACAGGCTGGGGCTGCTTTCCCTGGAGTGTCGAAGGTTGAGGGTGACCTTATAGAGGTTTACAAAATCATGAGGGGATAATCATAGGATAAATAGACAAAGTCTTTTCCCTGGAGTGGGGGAGCCCAGAACTAGAGGGCATAGGTTTAGGGTGAGAGGGGAAAGATATAAAAGAGACCTAAGGGGCAACTTTTTCACGCAGAAGGTGGTACGTATATGGAATGAGCTGCCAGAGGATGTGGTGGAGGTTGGTACAATTGCAACATTTAAGAGGCATTTGGATGGGTAAATGAATAGGAAGGGTTTGGAGGGATATGGACTGGGCGCTGGCAGGTGGGACTAGATTGGGTTGGGATATCTGGTTGGCATGGACGGGTTGGATCGAAGGGTCTGTTTCCATGCTGTACATCTCTATGACTCTATGACTCTTTGCCTGATCAGTGTCAATGTGCTCCAAAGTGCAACACTGAAGTGGTGAACAGCACTATATTTGCACTAGATGTTCTATCATGATATGGTGAAGTTCATGCAACTTCCATAGTCAAAAGATGCAGACATTTGCGTCCCATGCAACATACCCTGAGACTGTGCAGACTGCAGGCCAAGATGGAGGCAAGGAGACATTAATGAATACAAATTGACAACTCACCACTTAGAGAATTCTTATCTTACTGTTAAGACATTGGGTGGAAAATCAGACGTTTTTTCCTTCAACATCGAGAATCTCATTTTCTCAATCTCGTCACATTTTCCCAACTAACATGCCATTGCCTCTCCTGTTTGGTGTCTAGGAAGATTTCGTGAACCCATTAAACCTATTTCAATTTATCTACATACAGATTGCTAGATCTGTTGAATTGTTCCACCATTTTCTGTTTTACTTCAATTTTCGTATTGCATTCAATTTTTCAGTTTATTTGCATCTTCCCTTTATTGCAAAGTCTCTTCAGTCTAAGTTGTCTTCAATCTCAGTGTTTTAGAATTTACAGTTTCAAATGCTGAAACCACCAGTGCTTGTCCTGTGTATCTTTTGAACAGTTGCTATTTATATCAACAGCTCATTCACATAGTGCATTCGCAATATGCTGGTAGCACGGGTCAACTTGTTAATGGCTGGAATCTGTGCTGTCAAAAAGATTCTCTGCTACCTGGGGGCATCACAACTGACCAGCTTATTTATTGTTCATCAAAGACTTAAATGTTTGACTGGAGCTTCATAGTGGCATTGTCACATTAGTAACTATAGATTAGATCACTGAACATGGGAAAACTTGAGCTTAACTGGAAGATTTTATGTGACATTATTCTACTTTTGATACTGATTTCTTGTGATGAAATGCAATCTATTTTATAAAACTGATAAAGGTATGAACATGCTTCTCTGAAGAATAGAGTACATGTAAACCCATCAACTAATCCCAATTTACTGTCAGAGAAATCTTGTCATAAAGATATACTTTGTTTCATTAAAATTTTGCCTAAATGGAAGACCAATATCAGTTCACAAAAGTGACAGAAATCTCTGTGCTGGTGAACAGTGGGTTGGATTACGTTTTCCCAATGTTCTGGAGGAAGGTTATGGATAATTTAACCTCTCACATATCGTAACCACTAACAATATCTTGATCCTACAAAAGGTACAATCTGCAGAGGTGTTTATCCAAATTCTTCATCAAACCGTAAACACATTGTCAGAGTGATTAACTCGAAAAACATGTATGGAATCTTCTGTCAGACCAATCAAAACTGTGATTAAAGTAATTAAGAATGGGAAACGTCTTCCCAGGATATGAGCAGAGGATGATAAATGCAGATGGATTGGCATGGTCTCTAAGGATAGAAAAGAAAATATAATTATTATAGAAAATAGAATTTAAAAAGGCTAGAATTATGTCTGAGGAAGTCTACTGGGCCTTTCCCTTTTACAAATTGTTAAGAAGGTTCGAACTAGAATGAAATTCAATTGTCCTGTTTCCAGTTTTGCTGGTAATGTATTTTCGGATACACACTGGGCCCAGAACAATGATATAGTCAATGTTTCTCTCTCATGTGCCAAATGCAATAAAAAAGTAAAGAATGGAATATGGATCTTAATTTGGTCCTTACTAACCTACGACAATCATTAAAAAGTCTGAGCTGTGAAAATAATTTAGAAGTCGAGAAAGGTACGTCTGCCCTCTGCATGATGGTAATCGTGGACACATATGCTGGCCATTTCCCAAACTAATTAATATTGCCTTCAGAGTCTAGTCTATTTGTTATTTTATTTTGCAATGGTGATTGATGACCTTACAAAAGTCCTTAATGCATTGGTTGCAGTAGATTTTATGCAGCTGTAAATTCACCATATTGATTTGACTCAGTGTTTTGATCAAAAAAATTGAGGTCGTCATCCCTGAATTCCTCAGTGTTGTGGGTCAGTAAAGGTTTGTGAACAGTTTTAAAGTCATAGTGCAGAATTATTGGCTTACCACCAAATGAAAGGGTTGTCTGGTTGAGGCTTGTCCTTCACTCAGCAGAATGTGCCTCTATTGATAATAAGTCATCAATCACTGAGTCAATTCAAACAGGGAGGAGCTCTATTCAACAAGTATAATTCATTTGGAGCATTTGCCATGCCTGAAAGTATTGCTTTTGGAATTACATATTGAATTACTAATGATTTTCCTTACTTTTAGATAGCCAAATCTTTAAGTTTATAACTGATTAATCTACTAGTAGTAACAATATTGGCAGTCTCGTAAGATTGATAGAGAAGAGAAAACTATTTGGCCCAATTTGAGCCATGCATGCCAAAGTACATTATAATCTCCTCTCCTTTCATTAAATTCCCATCTGGAAGAGGGCAGTCAAATAAGAGGTGAAATTAAAATTGCAAATTAATTACAGATGAAGAAGGCCATAGGTCCATTTAATTCATCCATCTGGAGCAACGTTACACATTTCTCATTCAACACACAGTTGTTCCCAATGACCTTAGGTTCCTCACCTCAGTTATTCTATCTGGAAGTTCATTCCATGTACAAGCATGTGGGCCTCCAGCAGTAGGTGGTGACAGTGAGTGATGGAGCCAAGCAGGAGAGCTTGAGCTGACAAGCAGGCCCTGTCTCGAGGATAAAATGGCTGTCAGAAAGACACCTCATTGTGAGAAGGAGAGACAGGCAAAGGATTTGCTCAATTTCCTCAACCATTTGTGAGCTATTAGCTGAACAGTAAATACTGTTAGCTTAATTTAACCTTGATTTCCCTTATGTTTAGAAAGACCTGATGCCGTTGGGATGAAGAATCCCTTTATTATGGTCTTCTATCTGTCCATTTGTTTAAATCTCCCATTATACACAGAAAGCCTTCACTTAATGGTGTAGCTGCATCCTGAAAAAATATAGCTTTAAATGAAACAATGAACTGAAAGAATTAGTGTTTGAACTATACTCAGCTACACCCAGTCAAAATCAGTTTTTCTGATTATAACCAATGACAAAGCTGTAGTCAGATTCTGGAGGACCTTTCTCATCAAAAAATAACATTAAATCATTGCACCCTTCAATATGGAAACCTTCACATTTTTCAGTTTTCATATTGACAAATGAAGTACGTTAGGAAGTCTCATGTACACCAATGTTCCTTTGAGTTGAAACTCCAGGTTCAAGTCCCATTCCAGGATTTGTTGACCATTAAAGGAGTATTTATTATATGTTTCAAGAGGTTAATGATCAGCCTCCTATTAATTCCACCATTTCCCCAGTATTGTGGGGGAGACAGTAGTGTCAAAGTAATCTCACTGGATGAGTAATCCATCAGGCTTAGACTAATGCTCTGGAACTCACAGGTTCAAATCCCATCATTGGGATGGATGGAATTTAAGCCAGTTAACTAATTTGAAATATAAAGCCAGGCTCAGTAATGGTGACCATGGCAACCATCATTGATTGCTGCAAAATTCCATTTGGTTCACTGATGAACTTTAAGGAAGAAAATCTGCCATTCTTCTCCAGACATGTGTCTCCAGACCCACAATGACCTCTTAACTGAGCAGTCATTCAATTTCAGAGGTAATTATGGAGATGCAACAAATCTCAGCCATTCAGCAAGTCACACATCCCAGGAATGGATTTTGAAAACAACTTCTAAAATAAAATAAGTTCAAAAATATATTTGAACCTCACTGCCTCTTTCTACTTAACTACTTTATCACTCATGGAATCTTCAGCTTGTCGTTAGCCCCACTCACGGACTCGCTGGTTCTCTTCCCCATCAGCTCAATGCTTCTTCTGCTCTGTGACACTGGGACTTGCTACCTCTCTCACATCCACTGCCAGACTTCTGGCAGGCTGCCTCTTTGGTTTGCCATATCTCTGGCTCACTTCGTATCCAGCTCACTGCCTCTTTCCTTCCTTGATTGGCTTGCTGCCTCTCCCGCTACCCAACCATCTCTCTTTATGCCTTTTCCACTCTTTGAATCTCTGGTTTGCTACTTCTCTGACCTGCTATCTCCCCTATGTACACCCTCAGTCGCAGCACCTTTCCCATTCATCAACTTTCCAGCTCACAACTACCCTGGCTCTCTGCTTCCCGAGCTCCCATTTTCCCTGACCCTCCCATTCACCAGTTCTGATCCTCCTAGCTTGCCACCAAACATGCTTGCCAAACTTCCCTGTCATGGACTCACCATCTTGCTACGTCTCCCACTTCTCTCTCCCCAGCCTTTGAAGGGCTTTTGAGGGGAGCAGCAAGATGTGGAAACAGCAGCTCAATGTTGGAGGGTGCAGAGGTAAAACACAAGCTGGAGAGGTCCAAGCAGGAGGTTCAGCAGGTCATCAGTAACCAAAACAGTCAGTGAGAGGTAGGTCAACACTAAACAGGAGCATTGACAGGAGGGAAGTCAGCCATGATTGGGTTGGTTAATAAGAGGGAGAGTTGACAGTGACCAGGGAAATCTGGGACTAGGACAGCTCACTCCAAAAAGCTGCCAGGCAAGTCACATGACCACCTCACCCCCACATCAGACCCACTGGGAACCAACATTACAACAAAACTAAATATCTTAACGTGAAGCCCATTCCTAATAACTGATTAACATTAAAGGAGCGTAACTTAAAAAGAGGCAAAGTAAAATGGGTACCTACTGTATTGATCATTCTTCTTTTTAAATTAATTAATGGAGTTTTGGCTTCACTGGTGAGGCCAGCATTTATTACCCATTCCTTATTACCATTGAGAAGGTGGTAGTAAACCACTGTCCTGAAGTGCAGAAGTCCATGGTGTGGCGATATGTTTGATCCAACGCTGCAATAAGATCAGGAGCTGAACAATGAGCAGGTTATGGCTAATCAACTGTAATTTAATGGCACAGTTGATGACACCCGCCATCACTATGCAGATGATCAAGAGTTAACTGATGGGGTGTCAATTGGCTAAGTTCAATTTATTCTTTGTTTTGTGTACAGGATATACCCAGGCAATTTTTCACATTGTTGGGTTATGTTACGACATGGGGTAAACTCTCCTGCTTAGTTTCAAACCAGCAACACAGAAAAGATTTATCCAATGCAGTAATCTGTAAAAATTGAGTGGCCAAGAGCTATTTAAAGTAAAGCAGAGAATAATTAACTAACCGCTATTTACAATTTCTTTCTCTAACCTATCTTTTACCTTTCCTTCTATAATATTAGTCTGATAAAACTCCCATTTAAGATTTAGGAAACAACACGTTTTATCTCAAAGCCAGACAGCTTTTGGTTCTTGTCGTCAGATCTTCCTGTGTCTTCTTTTCTTTTGGTTAGGAATTTCTGCTTTACAGATTATTGATCAAAAAGGTGCCTTTTTAAGTGGGCTATTGTTAGGCAGTCTGTTGACATACTAGGTTGTGGTAGTTCTCCTCTCAACTGTTCAATTTTCCACAATGCTCCAGAGCATCTGATTGTGTCATTGGCCCTCAAGATTGTCAATATTCTCAATTCAAACTTGATTGGAGTTTGATATGTTTTGGGTATAATGTAAACTGATTGGCCAAATTCAAACTTGTTTTTGTCTCCAAGCAACGAACTAATTGAGTAATCAATAACATAATCAATGTAATCACTATTCCATTGTTACCTTTTTGAGTACGCTTTGTGCTGTGTCTGGTAGTTCTGCTGCTTTTACTCTCTAAAGTATACCCACACCTTCCAGTCGCTGTACTGGACCAGCTTGGATAGGAGTGAGACAAGTTCTGGAGCACAGGTCTTCAGTATCATTTCTGGAATGTTGTCAGAGTCCAAAGCCTTTGCAAGTTTTAGTGCCTTTATAGCCATTGATACTATGTGGCGTGAATCGAAATGGCTAAAGACTGGCATCTATGATGCTCGGGACCAATGGAGGAGGCTGAGATGGATCATCCACTTGGCACTTCCAGCTGAAGATTGTTAAAAAGTGCTTCAGTCTTAATTTTTGCACTGATACGTTGTGCTCCCCCATCATTAAAGATGTGGATTTCAATGGAGCTTTCTCATCTGTTGAGTTGTTTAATTGTTGACCGCCATTCACAATTAGATGTGATAGAACTGTTGGGATTAGATATGATCTTGTGGACTTGACTAACTCGGTCTATCATTTACAGCTTATGTTGTCTGGCATGCACATAGTCCTGTGTTGTAAATGAAGCAGGTTGACATCCTCACCTATTTTATGCAGAAGACCTGTATTAAGCTTTAAAGGTGCATTTAATAGCTTGCACTTATGGGCATCTTTTGTCTGAGAATGTAATTTCTCTTTTCCCTATCTTCCACTTCATTGTGTGCACCAAAGTAATCCCTGGGATGCTTGCTTTCCAGTCAGGAAAGACCATTTTTTCCGGTCTTTCTTCATTGCTTAAATCATTGCTACTTTGGGTCAAGTTTTCTGCTGTTCTCTACATTTGTATGCTACCCTTCTTTCCCAGCAGACTAAAGTACTACAGAAGTGAATAATTTGATGATGCCTTTCTCTCACATACATTCTACACTCTTACATTCTATGTAATCTAACATTCTGATGTGACAAACAGACATCTGTTCTGCAAACGTTTGCAAAAATATACATTATACTTAAAATTCCTGGAAGTACGTTACACAACAATTCAAAACTGACATTCTTGCAAATGCAAAACAGACCAGTTCTTTCAATGCAGTACATGAAGTGCCTCATTACACTTCACATGACATGTTATGTCTACAATGCTTTCATGGACAAAAATTATTTTGGTGCAAACAGCCAGAGGAGATTCACATGGGTCACAGCACCGAGATTTAATATGACAAGGAGGTCTTAGGTAGTGGCCTTTCAGTGTTTGTGGTGACTGCCCCAAGCTTTCGTGCCATCCTGAGCACATCAGCTTAGACCTTGGAAAGTGTCAGTCTGCAACATTAGGTCATGACTCTACACTGGAGGAAAGCAGTTTTCAGACAGACCATAGAGCATCTTTCACCGAGGCATTAATTCTTTGGCAGCAGCTGATCTAAATATTTCAGTGTGTCCCTGCGACCAGCCTATGGTGCATTGAGTCCTGTGTTATAAAGCTGCTCAAATTTTTTTTCATTCTTTCAAAGTACATGAGTGTTAATGACAAGGCCAGCATTTACCCTCATTCCCCTCTAGAAGATGGTCAGGAGCTGTCGCCTTGGACATCTTCAGTCTATCTGGTGTACTGTTCATAATGGAGCTCCAGGATTTAGACCAAGGGACAGCGAATGAATTGTTACATTTCCAACTCAAAGCATTCTGTGTGACTTAGAGGAGAACTTGCTGGTGGTCATATTGCAATGTATTTGTTGCTCTTGACCTTCCAGATGGTAGAGTTCATAGGTTCTGTTGAAGGTTGGGTGAGTCACTGGAATCCCTCTTATAGATATTACACACTGCTGCCACTCTGCATTGTTGCTAGAGGAGTGAATGTATAAGGGTGCGGATGAGTTGACTATCTCAATGCCCTGGGTGGCATTGGCTGTTGTTGGAACTGTATCTATCCAAGCAAGTGAAGAGGATACCATCATTCTTAACTTGTCTTTATACAGGGGGCAATCAGCTCTGGAAGTCAGGAGATGAGTTACTCACTGGTCCAAATACATTTCTGGTCAACGCCAAACTCCAGCAAGTTGATTCAATGAATTGATTGCAATAACATTGAATGCCAAGGAGAAATGCTTATATTCTCATTCATTTTTTTCTCCTTTCTACTTACCTCTCATCATTGGATGGCTTTGGTGGTTGCGACGTGAGCCAATGCGACCTCCAACCTCAAAATGAAACTCGGTGTGGACTCTCAGCCTCAAGGTGAAGACCACATGCAGACTCAAGGGACTCCTGGTCTCAGGGTGAAGCCCCATGCAGATTCAAGGGAGTCCCAGCCTCAAGGTGAAGCCCCATGCAGACTCAAGGGAGTCCCAGCCTCAAGGTGAAGCCCCATGCAGACTCAAGGGACTCCCAGCCACAAGATGAAGCCCCATGCAGATTCAAGGGACTCCTGGTCTCAAGATAAGCCCCATGCAGATTCAAGGGAGTCCCGGCCTCAAGGTGAAGCCCCATGCAGATTCAAGGGAGTCCCAGCCTCAAGGTGAAGCCCCATGCAGACTCAAGGAACTCCTGGCCTCAAGGTGAAGCCCCATGCAGATTCAAGGGAGTCCCAGCCTCAAGGTGAAGCCCCATGCAGACTCAAGGGACTCCTGGTCTCAGGGTGAAGCCCCATGCAGACTCAAGGGACTCCCAACCTCAAGGTGAAGCCCCATGCAGACCCAAGGAACTCCCGGCCTCAAGGTGAAGACCCATGCAGACCCCAGGGATTCCCAGCCTCAAGGTGAATCCCCAAACAGGACTCAAGGGGCTCCCAGCCTCAAGGAGAAGCCCAGTGCAGGCCCAAATTGACACCCACTCTGGTCTCTTCTGCTTTTCCATATTTTTCTCTTTCTGTGCTTTAGGTGGACTGTTCACCTTGAAGGTGGGAGTCCCTTGAGTATGCATGGGGTCTTCACCTTGAGGTTGACTTTTTAACTTTATTTTCCTAATTTCTAATGATATTTTATATCTAGGTAGCTTTGTACCTGAGATGGTGCTGGAAGTGGCAACTTTGTACACTTTTCACTGTATTCATGTGTCTCTGTGCTTGAGTACATGTGACGATAAAACCTAATTCTAATTCTAATTCATTACAGACTATTCTGTGGCATGAATGTTCCTTGCCACTTAGCAGTCCAAACTTTGAATGATATCCATGATTTATTGTATGCAGCTAAAGTCTGCTTCAGAGCCCAAGAAGTACTGAATAATAGTAAATATTGTGCAAACTTCAGTAAACACCCACACTTTTGTCTTTATGATAAAAGGTAGGTCACTGTTGAAGCAGCTGAAAATGGTTAGGAAGAGGACCTGACCCTGAGTAACTCCTGCAGCAATATTCTGAGACTGAGAAGATCAGTTGTTAATAACATCAGCCAGCTTCCTTTGTGTTCTGAGGAAGGGTCACTGGATCTGAAACATTACCTCTGGTTTTTCTTCACAGATGCTGCCAGATCTGCTGAGCTTTTCCAGCAAATTTTGCTTTTGTTTGATCTCCCTTTGTGTTAGCTGCAATTCCAATCTGTAGCAACATTTCCTCCAATTTCCATTGACTTCAATTTTGGTAAGACTCCTTGATGCCTCATTCACTTAAATGCTGCCTTGATATTAAGAACAATTACTTACACTCCATCTTTTGTTCAAGCTTGAAGAGTGTACTGAGTCCAAGAGCTAAGGAGTGCTGGGAAAACCCAAAGTGAGCAATGTTGAATAGTTTTTTTTGCTCTATCTGTATCATTTGATAACACTCAATGTCACACTTTATTATTCTACTGATGTCTGAGAGTTGACTGACAGGGCAAATACTGGTGAATTACATTTATCTTTCTTTATTTGCACAAGCGATGTCTTCAATTTTCCATATTGTTGAGTACAGTCGGTTCTGCTATAATGCACATTTTTTCAACACAAATTGGTTATAACACGATTGAAGAATTTAGGCTGTTACTTGTAGAATGTGGACTTTCCTTACCTGCATTGGTTATAATGTGATTCCAGTTCCAAAAATGGTGCTGCTATTACGTGACTTTCTTATAACATGGATTGAACTATTGCGTTATATCAGAACAAACTGTAGTTGCCAATGTTGTAGCTGTACTGAATGTTTTGGCTTGGGAAATGGTTAATTCTGGAGATTAAGTCCTCATTAGCACTCTGGAATGCTATCAGGGCTCTTATCCTTTTGTGCATCCATTGCCTTTAACTGTGTCTTAATATTATGACAAACTTCAACAAGCTCCATCTCTTTTTAGATTTGTATTGCTAAGGTGCATTTCAGAAAGAGGTGGGCAATGGTCTTTTCCTCACTGCAGCTATCTAAAGGACAAGTTGAGACCCAATGCTGAGATTCTATGCATACCGGAACATTTTGATAGAGACGATTCTTTTCATCATTACTCACGACATGTTTTGACTCTTGTTTGAAAATTTTGGTGATGAGACTTTCTGCCAAATATATTTTAAAGAATGTTCGGGAACCATCTGAGTCCACTTCTATTTTTTTTCCACAGAGCCTTGAAGTTGTTATGTGCAGAGCACCATTTGATTGCTTAGACATGTTGAGCAATGAGTTTTCAAAGACTTCTGAGTCTTTTTCAAGTTATCTATTTCAACGCCATTCGAAGAGAATGTGTTTTATCTTTGTTCCCTTCCTATCTGCAGATCTTGACACAAGTATGGTCTAGCTGTACTTGTATGATATTAATTCGAAGGAAGTAATCAGATGCTCAACCTCAAATTCAATCTTGTTTGCATCTATTCATGTTCAACAGCTTTTATCTGATTGCTTTTCTATTGTTACAAAAGCTATTAGAATTTCTTATAACTTTGATCGACCAACTGCAGCAATTCTTTTTCCCTGCTTACTCTATGTCTTGTTCAACAATCCCCCTGCATGTTTCTGTAAATACCAATAGTCATCACGGTGTACTCCTTACCTTGCTTCTTAAAGAGGTTATTTTCTTTAATTTAATCCTCATTTTTATGAGTACAGCTTTAGACAGCATGCTGATAAATCCTCAATTTGCATTTAGTCTGGATTCTCTCTCAATACCTTTAAAGTGTTTTCTACTTTATGTCTGCTACAGTCAATCTTCATGAAATTAGTTTTAGTTGTTGCTTCACATTTTGATATTACTGTTCATGAATTGAATATATATGCCTGTTTCCAGGCATCCTTTATATCTGAATTCCAGACCTCTGTGCATTCTTCTGTGCAGGCCTCCGAGATCTGTGCATGGCAGTGACTTTTTCATATCACATCATTTTGTGCTTATACTTCCATGTTTGTCAATGAAGAACTTGACATTATATATGAGATTGAACTGAAGCATGTGTTTCAAGATGTTAGTGTTTGTAGTACATCTTTGTTACAATCATGGTAAAGGTAGGCTATCACATTTTAACTTTATCATTTTATATCTGATCATACTGTATATTTTAGACCTTCTGTGGACAAAAATATTTCTAAAGAAAGGACAGGAACTGATCTAAAATTGTTTCCGTGTTCACCTGACTACAGTTTGAGCTAAGTCCAGGAGTTCAATGTGGAATAAATGAAATTATCCCGGCTGAAATTAACATTTTCTCTGATGGAAATAAATCCAGGCAACTGAAACAACATCACAAAATTTGCATCTTCTGTTTTAATATACACTTGTGAATTCACACCCATATTGTCCTCAAGGATTGTGTACAACATTTCAGCTTTGCAATGGAGCCAGACTGGGGAATATTCAAACAAAGCAAACTTTGGTTGCCTTCTTTGCAAAGCAGTTTCTTTTATGATTTGGAGATGCTGGTGTTGGACTGGGGTGTACACAGTTAAAAATCACACAACACCAGATTATAGTCCAACAGGTTTAATTGGAAGCACACTAGCTTTTGGAGCGACGCTCCTTCATCAGGTGATTGTGGAGGGCTCGAACGTAACAGAATTTATAGCAAAAATTTGCAGTGTGATGTAACTGAAATTATACATTGAAAAATTGATTGTCTGTTAAGCCTTTCATCTGTTAGAATACATTGATAGTTTCACTTCTAATCTAATAATCTAATTCTAATCTAATAATCTAATAAATCCACATTATCAATGAGGATGAGCACCTCATCAAGACCTTCCCCACACCTCCACTACTTGCCTTTAAACAACTGCCAAACCTCAAACAGATCATTGTTCGTAGCAAACTGCCCGGCTCTCAGGACAACTCCATACAACCCTGTCATGGTGGACGCTGCAAGACGTGTCAGATTGTGGACATAGATACCACTATTACACGTGGGAACACCTCCTACCTTGTACATGGTAGGTACTCACGTGTCTCAGCCAACGTTGTCTATCTTATACATTGCAGGCAAGGATGCCCGGAGGCATGGTACATTGGGGAAACCGAGCAAAGGCTACGACAACGGATGAATGGGCACCACGCAACAATCAACAGACAGGAGGGTTCCCTCCCAGTTGGGCAACAATTCAGTGGTCCAGGACATTCAGCCTCGGACCTTCGGGTGACCATCCTCCAAGGTGGACTTTGGGACAGGCAGCTGAGGAAAGTAGCCGAGCAGAGGCTGATAGCTAAGTTCGGTACCCATAGGGAGGGCTGCAAATGTGTTGCTGGTCAAAGCACAGCAGGTTAGGCAGCATCTCAGGAATAGAGAATTCAACGTTTCGAGCATAAGCCCTTCATCAGGAATATGTGATGAAGGGCTTATGCTCGAAACGTTGAATTCTCTATTCCTGAGATGCTGCCTAACCTGCTGTGCTTTGACCAGCAACACATTTGCAGCTGTGATCTCCAGCATCTGCAGACCTCATTTTTTACCCATAGGGAGGGCCTCAACCGGGACCGTGGGTTCATGTCACATTACAGGTGATCACCATTGCACTACACACACACACAGATATTCCTACACACACACACTCTCACATACACACGGACACAGGTACACACAGACACGCACACAGACACCCACACACACTCCCACACTCACACATGCACCCCCTCGCAGACTTAAGACACTCTGCACCCACTACACACACACACACACACACACACTTTCTCACACTCACAACCCCCACCCCAGACAGACAGACACGCACAAAGAGACAAAGACCCACATGCACACATATATTTTGTGTGGTGAATTTTTATTGCAGAGTTACATTGCACTTTGCTCAACAACTGCATATATTCATGTAGAACTCTGAGCTCAAAAACTGTAGGAATTTATGTAAAACACTGTTATCTCACTTAGTAGATTAGAATCCATCTAAACAACAGGTCATAGACAGAGAACACGGGGGACCAACACCTTCAACATATTGTCTAGCTATCACCATTGTTAGCAGCTAACCCGAGAATGCAACTTTAAAAAGAAGGGTTTTGTGATTTACACATGAAAAAAGTGAAACTATCAGTGTATTCTAACAGATGAAAGGCTTAACAGACAATCAATTTTTCAATGTATAATTTCAGTTACATCACACTGCAAATTTTTGCTATAAATTCCTGTGATACGATTGAGGCCTCCATAATCACCTGATGAAGGAGCATCGCTCCGAAATCTAGTGCTTCCAATTAAACCTGTTGGACTATAACCTGGTGTTGTGTGATTTTTAACAGTTTCTTTTACTCATTCATAAAATGGCTAGGCCAGCATCTATTGACCATCACTTTGGAGAGATGATGGCTTAGTGGGATTATCGCTGGATTGTTTATCCAGAGACCCAGGTATTGTTCTGAGACCCAGGTTAGAATCGGTCATGGCAGATGGTGGAATTTGATTTCAATTTTTAAAAAAAATTAAAAGCCTAGTGATGACCATGAACCCATTGCTGATTGCTGGAAAAGGTAAGGAAGTCTGCCATCTTTGGTCTGAGCTATATGCGACTCCAGACCCACAGCAATGCAGTTGGCTCTTAACTGCCCTTTCCATAGTTAGGCATGGGTAATGCATGTTGGCCTAACCAGGGACGTCCTCATTGTGAATGAATAAAATAATTACCTTGCCCAATTATGTATCAACTATATTGCTGTGGATCTAAGTTACACGTAGGCCATATCAGGTAAGGATGGCATTTTTCTCTCCTAAAAGACTTGAATGAACTTGCGAATTAATGGCTGCTATTAGGCTAGTTTTTATTTAATTACTACTTTTATTAAATTCACATTTCACTATCTGCCGTAGTGAGATGGAAATCTATGTCCTCAGAACATTATCACGGGTTTTATTTCAGATTCCCAGTCCAGTGACATGACCATTACTCCACTGCCTTCCCTATAGCTTCTCTTTCTCTAAGCTTCCCAGAAGACAACACATGGTGTAGAAGCAAATGGGGGAATCAACAATTCACCAAGAATTCAAATATACCTGCAAACCTTGCCCCTCCTGATAATATGAGAGTACAATGAAACATGTGTGGTCTCGGGATAGAGAATCTAAAATCTCAAGGACTCTAAAAATTGCATAAACTTTATTCTTTCAGTCTCTACCAGACGTGCTTTTGCTTTTTAACATATTACCTTTATTTAAATGTGTTTGATGTCATGTCTTTGTTTTGTTTTTTCAGGGTTAGCAGTTAATAAAAATGCTTTGTTTCTCAAGAAGCATTGTAATTGACTCCTTAGTTTTAATTAATTGTATGAAGCTGCATGGTAGAAATAAAAGTATTTGTTGCAATTCACGAAGAGAGGTTAAAATGAGGATGGTAAATTAACCCTCCTCACCTGATTGTAATATATTCCATTTAATCATCAAAGAAAGAAATGCCTTCACACAGAAGTATTGTAAAATGCATCCTTGAATTTTGCTACACAGCAGTTCAAGTCGCTCCATATTTTAAGTCAGTGTTTCATAGTTACAACAAGTACAGGTAAAAAATGTAGAACTTGTCACTATTTTACAACCTCTTTTCAATTTGACAAAAATCTCTTGAACATTGAAGAATGATTTGAGGATTTGGAATTGAAAAGAATATGACCAGGTCTTGTTTTCTTATTTGAAGGGCATGATCTTGCTGGAAGCTGCATATTTGCTTTTCAGGTTATTACCACAAATCCTTCCCTTCTTCCAGATGCAGATGCAGTTGGAGTAGTTTTAATTTTAATAACCTGCACTTATCGAAGTAAGGATTTAATAGGTATTATGTAAATAGTGCTTACAACAATCCAAAACTGTGTGAAAATCGTCCTGTGAGAGCAGATTTCTCTAAGCTCCAGTGAAACATTTGGCATCAACTCCATACGTTACAAGGTTCCATATCAACTGGAATGACAGCAGTGAAAAACATAGATAATCCTAATATGAAATCCGTTCTTTCCACAAGTATGTTTGTTACCTTCAGCTTCAAAGAGCTCTGAAGTGACATGAGTAAAAATTAGAAACAAAATTCAAACTAAAGGTCTCATGCCTGAATGCTTGAAGCATTTATAACAAAATAGGTGAATTAGTAACACTGATAGAGATTAAAAGTTTTGAGTTAATAACCATTATAGTGTGGTGACATAGCAACAAAGGTTGAAATGAAATATATCAGGACACTTGAATTTTATAAGACATAAGATCATGGAAAGGAGAATAGACTATGGGCAAATGGCGGCAACAGGCAAGGACCTTAGCTCAGAAAATCAAGTGTAGAATCAATTTGAGCAGAGCTTAATAAAACAAACAGGACAGAGAATCTTGATTGGAATAAATTAAAAATTCACAGCAAGCACATCAGTTTAAATCAGGAAATTAAAGATGTAATGAACAATGGTAAAAGTGGGGCTTTAATCTTCACATAAACTGGGCAAGCCAAATTCCTGATGAAGGACTTATGCCCAAAACATCAGTTCTCCTGCTCTTCGGATGCTGCCTGACCTGCTATGCTTTTCTAGTGCCATGTTTTTCGAAACCAAATTTACAGTACCGGTGTGCATTGAAAGACCATACAGTGCATAAATTTTAGTTAAGGACCAATCAAAAGTCCCTTTTCGAAAAGGAAAACAATATGGATGTTGGCTCTCTGAAATAAAAAAAGGGTGAAATGCTGGAAGTACTCAGCATGTTTGACAGCTGTTGAAGAGAAACAGAATTAATGTTTCAGGTCTCTAACCTTTCACCCAAACTCCACTTTAGCTCTGGCATTGTGCAAGGAGAAAAGGTTAATGAATAAACCTTTAGTAAAGGAATGGCTAGGAAATAACAATTATGTTATGTTGGAATTTTATGTTGATTTTGAACTTAATTTATTTACATCCAAAACCAAGGTCCCTTACTTGAACAAAATAAACCATGCACGCATGCTTAAGAGAGATAGAAAACTAGATTAAAAGATATGATCGTGGATAAATAATGGCAAACTTTTAAAGAGCTAATTCATAATATCCATTCCCTTAATGATTAAAATTCCATGTCCAACTGTACCAAAATGTGAATTTGAATAAATTATCAAATTTAAAAGAGATAGGTTTGCCAAAAATTCAATAAGCATAAAAGTTGGGATGCTTTTGGAATTCAGCAAAGGATGACTGGGAAAGTGGTGAAGGAAGGAAAAAGAAACAAACTAGCAAGAGACATAAAAACCAATTGAAAAAGCTTTTCCCCACTTAAGTATGCAAAAAGGAAGAAAAAGTGAAAGTAAATGTAAATTTCTTAGAAGGAGCAACAGGAGAAAATGTATGAGGAAGAAAGAAGTTAGAGAAATATTAAATCATTAGTTTACATCTACCTTTACAGTAAAAGCCAAAAAGTATGTAAAAGGGGTTCTTATAAAATGTGTGACTTAGGGGCATTAGTATTAGTAAATAGGTTGCACTGAGAAATTAATCAGATTTAAGGTCAACAAATTCCCTGGACCTGAGAGCCCGAATCCTTGGCTCTTAAAATAGGTAGCTATTGAAATAGTGGATACTTTGGTGTTGATCCTCCTAACTTCCCTAGAGTCTAGAACATCCTTCATGGACAGGAAAATAACAAGCATAACTCAATTTTTCAACAAAGTAAGGCATCAGGGAACTGTATGCAGGTCATCTGATATCATTTGTAGGGATAATACTAGTCTTTATTATTAGGGATGTGATAACATGGCCCTTAGGAAATCATAATATTGGGCCAACACAACACAGACTTCTGGAAGGGAAATTATGTTTGACAAATCTATGAAAGTCTTTTCGGGAGTGTACACAAGAGTGGAAATTTGAATGTTCAAAAAGCATTTGACAAAGTGCCAAACAAAACATTATTATGCAAAACTTGGGATTGTGGAGTAATGCATGAAAATGGATTGAAACTTAGTTATTGTAGTGATTGTAATGAAGTCAGCCAGGTAGATCTCATATTATATGAGTTCCCTAAATGAGACTTTTAATCTGGTCTAATCAGGGAGCCCTGGCTAACAGATAAGAAAAGGAGTGTCAGACATCCTGTTCACTCTGACAGCTAGTTCGGAGGGAGCTGGATCAGTGTCAAGGATTCCCCAAATGCAAGTAAAGAGTGACTTGGTGATGGTATACCAGCCTCTGTGGGGTTGTTTCAGTTAATAACAATAGGAATAAATAGTTCATTTTTCACTTGGCAAGTTTTCACATAATCCCTTCAGTGTGGAAACAGACCATTTGACCCAACAAGTCCACACCAATTCTCCGAACAGCATCGCACCCAGATTCACCCTCCTACCCTATCCATGTAACTGCATTTCCCATGGCTAATGCACCTAACCTCCACATCCCTGTACAATCTGGAATGACTAATCCACCTAACCTGTACATCTTTGGACTGTGGGAGGAAACCAGAGCACCTGGAGGAAACCTACGCAGACACGGGGAGAATGAGCAAACTCCACACAGGCAGTCACCTGAGAATCTTGTGTGCTGTGAGACTATTGAACCACTGTGCCACCCGATTGTGACTTTAGTAGGATGCTATAAGAATCAGTGCTTGAACCTTGGATTTTTAATCTATGCCAATTATTTAGATGAGCTGAAAATGTGTTGCTGGAAAAGCGCAGCAGGTCAGGCAGCATCCAAGGAACAGGAGATTCGACGTTTCAGGCAAAAGCCCTTCTTCAGGAATGGGGTTCTGTTCCTTGGATGCTGCCTGACCTGCTGCGCTTTTCCAGCAACACATTTTCAGCTCTGATCTCCAGCATCTGTAGACCTCACTTTCTCCTCAATTATTTAGATGAGGCAACCAAGCACAATGGAGGGAGGTTTGCTGATGACACAAAACTAAGTAGAAAAGTTAGCATTTAGGAGGACACAAGGGATATAGAGCTGAAAATGTGTTGCTGGAAAAGCACAGCAGGTCAGGCAGCACCAAGGAACAGGAGATTCAATGTTTCGGGCATAAGCCTGAAGAAGGGCTTATGCCCGAAACGTCGAATCTCCAGTTCCTTGGATGTTGCCTGACCTGCTGCACTTTTCCAGCAACACGTTTTCAGCTCTGATCTCCAACATCTGCAGTCCTCACTTTCTCCACAAGGGATATAAGCAAGTTAAGTGGGGGGTAAAGGACATGAAAGGTATTATATGATCTGATGTAAAATTAGGCACCTTTGAAGGGAAACATAAAAGTTGAGTCTTTTTAAAAGTTGAGAAACTGGGAAATATAGAGCCAGCTGGCTATCCTTCATACAGATTTACAGAGAGTTACCCTTAAAAATATAACAAACAATACGGAGAACATAGGACTGAATTTTACCTATTTTTGGTTTAATCTGAGTTGTGTTGAGTTGGTTGTGAGGGGTTTAGACTGCAATATCAAATGCATCTTAGCAAATTCACATCATTACTGACCAATTCCGCCACTCTGGCATCTGTCACATCCAATTCTGACCCCATCTTACCATGCACCATTCCCAGAGCAATTCAACACTCAATGGATTTAATCAAAAGACTGAGCCCTTGCTGCCAGTATCATCTTTAAAAGGCCATTGTGCTCTTGGATGGGTACTGGCATACTGAAGCTTCCTTGCTTGTTGAGTGACGGAACTTAAAGATGGTAGAGAAGAGGAATGTGGCACCACAATTCTCCCACAGGGACCTGGAGGTCCTGGGCAAGGTGATGGTACAAAGGAGGGGCATCCTGTTCCTGGAAGACCAGCGGAGGAAGGCATGGTGCCAGATGCCAGCAGCCCGGCTGGAGTTTGCAATCCGGGTTAGTGCCATTTCCACCGTATGGGAGAACAACCATCCAGGAACAGGCTGGCTACTGCCTTGGGGGGCCAGGTGCAGTACACTCAGTGACAGTTTGATATGCTCTTCACTTCATTGTTCTAGCCAGAGTTGTCACCAGATAGCCATTCTGACTTTCACATTGGGAATTCCCAGTGACTAGTTTCTATCCAGGGGTGAGAAAATAGTGAGCTAAATATTAATGAGGTTAGATTAGATTGCAATAAGGGTAGCTGTACTGCGGTCCAATGGCTAGGTGGATCTTATTGATCATGAGATCCCTGATTGAGGCTGTTAACCTGGCCAATCATGAAGCTCTGGCTGACAGACATAATTCGGAGATTCAGAAGGTCTCCTCAACCTGGGGACTGGTTTTGAGCTGGCTGGTCAGAGTCCATGCACCATGCACATGCAAATAAAGAGTGACTTGATAATGGGATGCCAGTTCTATGGCCATTTCAATAATAATGACTGATAATCCATGCAAATTGGCCTCTCACTGTCCTAGCTCATCTCATTGCTCAACACTTTGTTTGAAAATTGAACTTTTGATCTCAATGTTGAGGAGGTTGGATATCTCACCTGGTTTTCCAAAGTTTCTCACCATGGCTCACATCGTTCAAGAGCTGGGAAGCTTCAATTCTGACCTTTTGTTGCTTTATCAAAGGAAGAATACATTTGGCTTACAGAGTGTGACATGAAGGTTTACAAAACTGATTTCTGGGATGAGAAGATTGTCCCCTAAGGAGCAATCAGGCTAGTTTGCTTGGAATTTAGGAAAATGAGGAGTGTTCTTATTCAAACATATTTCTTCAGGAGTTTGGGAGGGAAAATGCTGGGAAAATGTCTTCACTGGATGAGCTGAAAACGTGTTGCTGGAAAAACGCAGCAGGAAAGGCAGCATCCAAGGAACAGGAGAATCGACGTTTCGGGCATGAGCCCTTATTGAGTAGTGCAGTAGGCAAAAAGAATCTAATGGCCCACTCCTGAATTACTCTCATTCTCATCTTTACCTTTAGTAGCCATCATAAGCAAGAAGTAATTATATTCCTCTTTTCAAAAACAAACATAGGCATATGCTATCTTGTTTCATTATTAAAACTTCCTGAGGTATTTCATTGAATTCAAATTGAATTTTGATGTGCGTTGTTGCTCTGTGGCCATAGGTAGAATTTAGTTTCATTCCAGCAAGGCCGATAGACAGCAAAACAATCCATTGCTTTTGATGTTGGCTGAAAGGCAAGGACACAGGGTAATCTGAATTTTAAAGTCCCTATGATGTTTCTCCATTATTGTCATGGGGGTACCCATGCAATTCATTTTGAATTCCTGGAAGGTTGACAACTTTAACCTGAACAGGTAGTAAGAGCATAGGTTTAACATTCATTTTAAAACATTGCATGTCTGACAATGCAGCATAACCTCATTTTAACACACAAATGGTGTGGGTTAGGAAACATGATACATCGGTGAGAATACTATACAGTGATGGTAGTTCTTCACTGCCAATTACTGATTTTACTGCTCCTCGGATGCTGCCCGAACTGCCGTACTATTCCAGCACCACTAATCCAGAATCTGGTTTCCAGCATCTGCAGTCATTGTTTTTACCTTGCTCATTTCTACAGCCTGCTTTGTGGATTCTTACAGACATCTGCTTGTTCCTCAAAAAAAAAGCAAAGAACTGTGGATGCTGGAAGTCAGAAACAAAAACAGAAATTGCTGGAAAACCTCAGCAGGTATGTCAGAGGAGAGAAAGCAGAGTTAATGCTTCGGATCCATTGACCCTTCTTCAGACTGAGTTTCTCACCACAAATGCTGCCAGACCTGCTGAGTTTTATTTTCTCAGAAACCTCTGTTTTTGTTCACACGTTTCTCATCCTGTAATCACAGCCTACCGCTGCGCAGATGGCCTAAAGAGAAAGAAGAAGGTGAAAAACAAAATGGCTGAGACAAACAGAAAGGAGACTATTTTTCACATGAAAGAAAGGCAGGAGAGAGGAAGGTGAAAATTTAGTGAGGAAAGAAATGTATAAGGGAGAGAAAAGGAATTACAAGTGAAGGATGCAAATATGAATGAAGATCACTTGTTTTATAGATAATAAGTAGAAATTTGTACATTGTGTTCTCTGTTCTCAATCATAAAACAGATATGAAACATACCAGTTTTTCAGCCTAATGATATGTGCTCAACTTGTACACTGACTGAATCTTTCATGCCTACTTATCAGCTCTCATGGTTACCTAAGGACGTGCTTTAGATCCATTTAATATGTTCAGTTGGGTATAATGCTTTAAACTTTAGCTTTAAGTCCTATCCACAGCCCTAGTTATGTGATTCACCAGGTTTCTTGTTCCAGAACGATTCAGGTGAAATCCATCCCATCAGAACAGTTCACTTCTTCCCCAATACTGGTGCTAGTGTCCCATGAATTCAAACACATTTTCCGCACACCAATCTTTAAGCCACGTGTTTGCCTCTTTAATCTTGTTGACCCTGTGCTAATCAGCTCATATTTCATGTAGCAATCCTGAGATTACTAGGTTTTTGATACCTCTTTTAAATTTAGCTGCTACCTGCTCATATTTCATCTTCTTTCTCCCAATGTCCTCATTACCTTTGTGGATCATGCCAACTGGATCTTTCCCCACCCACACCAGGGTCCTCTGCAGCCTGGATGAGATATCCTGAACCTGAGCACCAGGCAGGCAATGTAGCCTTCAAGGTTCTCTATTCTGGCCACAGAAAAGAGTGTCTATTTTCCTATCTATGCAATCTCCAATTACTCTATATATCTTCTTTCTTGCCCCTCTTGAATGACTTGCTGTACCATGGTGCTATGGTCAATTTGCTCATCCTTCTATCAGCTCACACTCTCATCCACACAGGGAGCAAAAATCTCAAACCTGTCAGATAAGCTCAAAGGTTGAGGCTCCTTCAGCATTAACTTAAGAATCCTACTACATGCCTCACTCTAGTAATGTCCAACTGCCCACAACTACTGACCAAATTTAAGGTAATTAATTCAAGGGGTGTGGACTGCCTTCTGAAAAACAACTTCCAGGCAACTCTCCCCCTCCTGATGTGTGGCAGTGTTCGAAGCTCAGACTTCAGCTCATCAACTTTGAGCCATAGTTCTTCAAACAGCCAATACTTGTGACAGATGTGGTCACTGTGAACCACAATGGAGTTCACCAGCAGGCACAGCACATCGCCTGCCCTGCATCTCCATTTTATTTATATAGTTCTTCATTTGTTTTAATACTGTCCTACTAATCTTTTAGCTTGCAATCTGTAAATATTTCTCATGTTTACCTTCAATGTGAAAGCATCCTGTCATAGATAATCAAATTAGCAGCTATTACCAAACATTGAACTTGTGGTTTTTCTGTGATGTCACTCTTTTGTGCTGGGCTTTGATCCTGGGCTTCAATTTACCCTGTTTAAAAAAAAACTTACAAAATATGAGCTAAAAAATCAAGCAAAATGCACCTCTTCCCCTCTGCACCAAGTTTCCACACTGTCTCCAAAGTCCCCGAACAATGTACTCAGTTGGGCCATGTCTCACTCCCAATCTCTCCTTCCTGACTGCTTACTTGTAGCTTAATCTTACTTATAATACCATGACCAGGCAAGAAAAGATACTTACTCAAGCATTAAGTTCTGGACAGTAATTAATTTATGATTCATGCTGATTTTACTTGAAAAGCTGCTTCTTCCAGATGTTGAACCAAGTTAAGATTTTTTTTATTTCAAATCAGCAGAATTGCCAGGGATAGCCATCATACATGCAGAAAGGTAGAATTCAGTGTAGAATTAATTGTTTAGAGCTTTGTTATTAGAGCTCATTAATGCCTGAAAGTTGAATTAACCATCAATATAATTATTTTGCAGTCAACAGATGTTTATAATCATTAGATTATGTGAAGGTGGGCCTATAATTGGCACTTCGATTCATTAGATAGACACATAAAACCATATCACTGCAATGAGCTTGTATTACACTATTTGATTAGATATTTAATGTGTTTGTATTTACATAAGTGATTGCACAATTGTATATTAAATCAAATGTCATTCCCTTATGCTGATTCAACCCACATGCGGTGTCTCTATTTTTTTGTCTGAGGCAAATATGACACATTATTACTCTCACAAACCCCCAGGATGGGTGCATTATATTATCTGATGTGCCTTTTCATCTTGTAGAGAGATATGTGATGCACCAATGCTTATATTGTCTGCCATTACTTAAGAAACTGAGTGTGGTGCTAACTATTATATACTAACATTACATTCGCAGGGAAATGTGTATCAGGACTAACATTGAGCAGTTACATTAAATTGAACAGCATGCTTCCAGTAGCGTGGGCACTCAGAAGGCCTGTCACTGCCTCTGAGCCATTTCTGAGGACAATGGGTTCCTCATGGTAGACTGGTTAGCAAGATTAGATCATATGGAATACTGGGAGAACTAGCCATTTGGCATATAGAACTGGCTCAAAGGTAGAAGACAGAGGGTGATGATGGAGAGTTGCTTTTCAGACTGGAGGCCTGTTGCCAGTTGTGTGCCACAAGGATTGGTATTGGGCAATCCACTGGAGTCCTCTACTTTTTGTCATTTATATAAATGTGAACATAGGAGGTTTTAGTTAGCAAGTTTGCAGATGACAACAAAATTGGAGGTGTCGTGGACAGTGAAGTGGGTTACCTCAGATTACAAAAGGATCTTGATCAGATTGGCCAATGGGCCGAGGAATGGCAGATGGATTTTAATTTAGATAAATGTGAAGTGCTGCATTTTGGAAAGGCAAATCAGGGCAGGACTTATCCGCTGAATAGTAAGATCCTGGGGAGTATTGCTCGACAAAAAGACATTGGAGTGCAGGTTTATAGTTCCTTGAATGTGCATTCATGGTAGGTAGGAGAGTGAAGAAGAGGTTTGGTATGCTTTCCCTTATTCATCAGCGCATTGAGTATAGAAGTTGGGAGGTCATGTTGTGGTTGTATAGGACATTGGTTAGACCACTTTTGGAATACTGTATGCCATTCTGGTCTCTCTGTTTCAGGAAGGATGTTGTGAGACTTGAAAGGATTCAGAAAAGATTTATAAGGATGTTGCCAGGTTTGGAGGGTTTGAGCAATAGAAAGAGTCTGAATAGGCTACAGCCATTTTCCCTGGAGCATCAGAGGCTGAGGGATAATCTTAAAAGTTTTATAAAATCATGAGGGGCATAGATAGGGTAAGTAGACAAGGTCTTTTCTCTGGGGTGGGGTAGTGCATAGATTTAATGCGAGAGGCACAAGATTTAAAAGGAACCTAAGGGGCAACGTTTTCACACAGAGCATGGGATATGCATGGAATGAGCTGTCAGAGGAGGTGGTGAAGATTGGTCCAATTGCAACATTTAAAAGGCAACTGAATGGTACATGAATAGGAAGGGTTTGGAGGGATATGGACCAACTGCTGGCAAATGGGACTAGATTAATTTAGGAATGTCGTCAGCATGGACCAGTTGGACTGAACGATCTGTTTCTATGCTGTACATCTCTATGACTCTACAACTCTACATGTTTCCCTGAGCAGATTGTCACAATGATTTGGTAAGTGCACTGGGTTGATTCCAGAGATATGGACTTTGTCTTATGAAGAGAGATTGGACAGGTTAGAAGAAGTTTAAAACAATGAGAGGTGACCTAACTGAGGTAAATAAGATGGTAAAGGAGATTGACACATTAAATGTAGAAAGGATGCTTCCTCTTGTGGTGTAGTCTAGAACAAGAGTTACAGTTTTCAGATAGGTATAGCAGATTTAAAACAGAGATGAGGGAAATTATTTCTCTCAAAGAATAATGAAATGTGGAATTCACTACCTCAGTTTGTAATGGATGCCGGGACAGTGAGTAAATTTGAGGAGAAGATAGACATTTATTTAACTAGTAATAGGATGAATGGTTATGAATGTTGGCAGGAAAGTGGAGTTGAGACCATGATGGGATAAGTACTGATCTTATCTAAAGGTGGAGCAGGCTCGAGGGGCTGAATTGCCTACTCCTGCTCCTAGTTTTTATGTGCTTGTCCTCTTATGTTCTAGATTACCTCATCTTTAGAACTTACATAAATGCACCAAAATGCAGCTGCGTTGATGGTGAGAAGTGTTCTCCCTGACAAGTCATTCCTGCAGCTTGGAGTCTCACTCTCTTTGCATGTTACCCTTGAGGTAACTAACAGGAAAGAAGGCTTTGTCCACTTCCTTGTGGAATGCACCTTTGCAAATCAAATGCAATTGTATTTGTTCAGTTTCATTCCAGATAGCACTATGCTGCAGGATTCTAAATATTAATCATGGCAGGAGGCCAAACAACTAGGTGAATGATGCTCTTTGATGTGTTTGGAAGCTGCTGGTGTTCAAATGCGAAAATTTCTCCATACTGTTGCAGACTGACACATTCCAAGTCCATTATATGCCATAAGGAGTAATGAGAAAGATTACATTCTAAGTATCCTCAGCCATAGTAAACCAATGGGTAGGAGCTATAACTACCCACAGTTGTTAATAACTGTTCTTGTAAATGTAATGAGTAACATACAGCATTGAATGAATCTGGTTTGTTCTGCATTTTAGCTCACGTTAATTTTGAATAAAGTAATATACTTTCATAATTTCATGAATACAGCATATTTTGGAAAAAAAAATTATTACCCAGAGGCAAAAGTGATGAATTTTACTGGAGAAAATATATTAACATTTTATGAATATCAAATACAATTCCAAATTAATTTCAACACAATTAATGTTGAATTATGATGAACCAATGTCCCAAATTTTTACATTTTACTTCACAGACAAAGCTGCCTAGCTGTATTTTTATCAACTTAACTGATTAATTAGGAGAAAATATTTAATATAATTCATATTGAGATTGTTATGCAATATCTCACAGTCAATCTGTCAAGTATACCTTTCAGATATGTACTCGTTTAGATTACTTACAGTGTGGAAACAGGCCCTTCGGCCCAACAAGTCCACACCGACCTGCCGAAGTGCAACCCACCCATACCCCTACATTTACCCCTCTCCTAACACTATGGGCAATTTAGCATGGCCAAGTCACCTGACCCGCACATCTTTGGACTGTGGGAGGAAACCGGAGCACCCAGAGGAAACCCACGCAGACATGGGGGAGAACGTGCAAACTCCACACAGTCAGTCGCCTGAGTCGGGAATTGAACCCGGGTCTCAGGCGCTGTGAGACAGCAGTGCTAACCACTGTGCCACCATGCTGCCCACGTTATATCATCACTGCTTCATAGCATGTGACTTGAGGGGATTAAGATCTCATGCTCTATCAAATATTAGATTATCATATTAGATAATATGATCTAATATTAGATGGAGCATGAGACCTTTATACCCTCAAGTCACATGATATAATATCGGATAATCATATTAATGATATGATTATCATGATCATTTTCTAAACACAAGCCCCCACAGTGCTCTCATTCTTTGTCCTAGTTGTAACTGAAACAGTTATCCATTACACTCATTTAATCTCCCTCCAAAATCCCATGCCCCATCTATGCCATTATATGCCATGCTCTACCTATGTCCGATGGTCCTGCATCCTCCATGTTAATCTGTGCTCCTCTACTCAACCACAAATCCCCATGATCCCTTATAGCCTCTTCGCCATCTCATGTCAACCCATGTCTTCCATTGACCACTCTTTCCCCCAAGGCGATCCATGGCAGCTCACTTAATATTCACCATGTGTAGCCATCAGGAAAGATGCTGAGATGAAATAGCATAAAGTTCTAAGTATCTATTGTAAACTTCATAAAATAACTAATTATTAAAAGCTCAGTCAATACATTTCTCAAAATTTAAAGAGCATGGGATTTAAATAGTGTGACAGGTTGAACAGTTCCACAGACCACATCCACCTTTTGTGCACATTCATCTCTAGCATAAATCATACACTGGGAAAAGGGACCTTATTCTAGTGGAAATGATATCTAGTTGAACCTCAGCACAGATTTTAAATGGCACAGCTGTCTTCTGTACTCTGCAAGGTGGGAACCACATCCCATCCCCTTTTCCTTCTCCACTTCCACCTGACCTTGTCAGAAATAGGATATAGCAGAAATGGATTTCTGGATCCAGTGACCCAGCACCATTTTGAGTAAGGCATGGAGCCTCCACAAAACTACAAAAATCCAAGCCTTAGTGCTTGCATACTAAGAATCTATGCGCAGTGACCATTAGGATGAGGAAGATACTTGAAACATTTCCTCCCCCTTTGCTTAGAGACTAGTACATAGCATCCCTATGGATACAGACCATTTTCAATCTCTACACAGATTTTTTAACCAACTGAATTCATCAAGTCAAATACATTTTCAAGGAAAGTGCATGGTGCTAAATTGATTTGGGATTCCACTTCACATTAATGTTATTACTTGCTGGACGTAATTTCACTTTTTTTTAACTTTCAAGTTGGATCATCAGTGTTGGGAAATGAAATACTTTATTATTCAATCTACCACTTTCTTTACCAAGCGCTGCTGTATTAATTAAATCAGTGATATAGTGTTAAGTTCCTCTATTGTCCAGCAATTCAATGTTTGTTCATGCTCAAAAAAGCCTTCCCATTGTGGTAGTGTGACATTCCTTTTATCTCACAGCTGCCATCTCTGTAATCTTCTGATAATACTTATCAATGTTGATGTGAAGAGTTTGTTCTGTGGTCTCAGGCGGAACTCAAGCCAGTTCCCAGAGTGGTGAAGGTGCAATGCTCCAGCACCCAATCTTCCATGACTGTGTTCTATTTGGATTGTCAACAATAAGATATTCAAGTATACTGAAAAAAAAATGCTTTTATATTGCACCTTTCACATCTTTGAACCACTCTCCAACAGTCTTTACAATGAACTGGTTTGGAAGGGCAGACCCTGTTGCTTTGTAGGCAAGTGGATAACAAGTGCCCTGGTCTGTGGACTGTTAAAATGTTTGTGTAAATGCACCAGGTTCAACAACATGTTGTTTTATGTCTCAATCAGGAGCTGACTGATCAAATTTTTTTTCATCATGTCAGAGCAAACTATGGCACAACCTTTAAGTGGATTATTTACACAGTTGATATTAATAATGTGTTCAAATCACGTCACTGCTAATTATGTACATGGAAACTTTAGTACTCAACAGTATTATAATTTCCATTGTTGTTTCTTAAATGCCTTTCACATCACTGCTGTTTAATGTGATTTAAGATGTTATAACTCAGTGCTGCCACCTCACACTTCTTGAAGCAGCTGCTAGCCTCAAGCTGGTGTCTGCATTATAACAGCCCCATAATGAGCATCAGAACGATGATTTGGCATGTGAGTGCTACAACACGCAGTATCCGACCTGTTGTTATTCCAGACCAGCTCGAAGGGAACGTTCAATGAATATACTCTTCTGAACAGTAACCATCCAGTTTCCATTTTGTTAGTTTAAAAAGTATCACAATGGATAATGCCTATTCTTTATGAGAGACTTCATTTAAGAGTTTCTATTTGAAGTTGACATAAATTTAAAAATAATGTAATTGAACCTAAAATAAAACTGTCATAGAATGCTACAGGCAAATTTGGTGAAATTTCTGTATCCTTTATTGCTTTCTTTCTCACCTCCCCTTTGCAATCCCTACTCTTTTCTAATATGAACATGTGACAACATCTTTCACTGTCTAATGTAAATTGACCACTTCAAACGTCAAATTCTATGATTTAAAAATGAACCTTACTTTATTTTCATTCAGATTATTCTGATAAAATGCAAACAGCTCAGCAACACCATAACAGATTCACAAGTAAATATAAATAAGTTTATTTTAAATAAAGAATAATGCCTCGAGTCAGCTTTAATCAATTCTAAATTTCCACGTGATTGTTGATCAGAATTCAAAGGGAGCTGGAGCTTGGCAAGCTCCAACAGGCCTCGCCATTCCTTGCTCCCACACATTAGTATTGGCAATATGTCCTAGCCATTTGTTAGTGCTCGAACGTGAGAGAGCTTATAATTTCCTTTCGACTGCTCTCAGTTGTATTACAAGGTCTCTTGAGATTTAAAATGAACGATTTGATTGGTTAACTGCTCCACAATGATTTATAATGTCCACTGGCTTCCTTTTATATAATGTTGAAGACCTCTAAAGTCTTATTTAAGCTCAACTCTGAAGTCTTGTCACTCCTCCCATTGTCAAAGAGAAGGCATTTACAATGATAATGTTGCAATCTCGGTGTGTGATTTGAAAAAGGCACAGCTTTTTGTATCTGTGTTGAAAGTCTGCCTTGAAATATTTTGTTTATAAATCTTATCTGAATGGCTTTAAATTGCTTGCCACTGAAAGTCAGGCAGAGGGCGAATGTCTTTGTCAAATTTTTGTTTCATTTCCTAATATCATTGCAAAGTTTATTTAGAAGTCTTGAGAAGAATATATGTAGGCTAAGCAAGTGGATGTAATTGTTATATGTATATATTTAATATATGTATCTTTGTATACAAAATGCGTGTGTACATATGAGGTCGGTGTGTGTGTGTATAGAATCAATTTCTCCACCTAATGAATAATGTAGTGTTCTGTATAAGCTTGTATTCCACCTTAATACTCCTCTAATGGTAAGGCATACAAGAGTCTCTCCTTTTGAATTCTGATCAACCATTACAGCAAAATTGAGCATTGATTATAATTCACTCAAGTTTATAGTTATTAATCACATTTTACTGACCTGAAGCACAGGCACTTTTCATTACTGCATTTTAAATCCCATAATCATATCTTCCTCTTAAGATTTTACGGCAAACTTCATGCACAATTTATCTCGCTTCCACCTATCTGGCGCAGGGTGATCAGGACACAGAAAACTGTGAATAAATTAGTGTGGATTTGTGTTCCTGTTCTACCTAGTTTACAAATAAGACCACAAATTGTTTGTCAGGCTGCCTGCAATAATTCAGGAGTACAGATCAGGAATGATAGGGGGCCATCAGATCACTCAATTCCTGTTCAGTCTCAAATTGGCCTGAGAATCCTGTGTAAGCTTTAACAGTGTTGCGTATTATAGATTTAATCCATGTATAGGGTCTGGTGATTCATGGATGACAGGCATTTACACGACTCACCCTTCCAATTTCAGGCTTCACTTGCGACATATTCTTCCTGACCATAGGATATGGGTGTTGCAGCTGACGTTGGTTCTACCTAGTCAAGATTCTGAAAAAGCTTTCATGATCACTGAGTTTCTGATAGTAAGTTCTTTATGGTGGGGATTGCTTTCCATGCTCGAAAGAGAATAAGGCAGGGCACAAGGAACAAAAAAAAACACAGAAATTGCTGGAAAAGCTCAGCAGCTCTGGCAGCATTTGCAAAGAGACATCAGTGTTGATGTTTTGGGTCGGGTGACCTTTTCGCAGGGCAGATGAAGGCTGCTCAAAAACTGTCCTGTCTACATGTATTTTGCCACACATTTCTGCCAAAGGCCCAATGATATGGCAATAATTATAAAGGCAGCTGTTTCCAAAATCTGAGGGTGCGCAGTAAACTGACCATAGAATTAACTTCCCAGTTTCAGACTGACAGACAGATTTACATGTGGAGGCAGAATCAGCATGTGTTGCAAGGCTGACCATCTGCCTTCTTATCTGCATTGGGGATATCAGTTCATATCATATAATATAGATAGTCTCGTCGATACATTTCTTCAATGAGTGATTGATGCTTTACTCAGGAAATCCCAACACCTTCACCTCTTTACCTGTGGACTAAAACTAACAGGACTTTCCAATAAATCTAAGGCACTGGATTTCCTGTAGAAACAAAAAGTGGATTCAGCACTATTGATGTAAAGCTGGTTGGTGTCCACCAGCACTGTAACCTGAGACTTAATAACTACTTCTCAGGCACCTGCTGTGCTACTGTCACATTGAAGTAATCATCTGTGCCAAGCTTTCATAAAACCAGAAGAATAGTTCCTGTGAGAATAGGTGCCCTTTAGAATGAATCTCTTGCCACAATCGCATCTCATAGCAGAGCAAAGATATAAGCCTCATACAACCATTAAACTCAATAATGAGCCAATGTTTTCATTTTCAAACAGCACTCTGAAGTTCCACATAGATTAGTGGATTGAAATCAATGTAACTACCAGCAAGCTCTTCAAAATTGTTATCAACTTCTCAATAACATTTCAATACTAAGAGGCTAGACAGCTGCTGCTGCAGATGATTGGAATTGTTCATTCAGTAGCATAGCTACAGTCACTTCCACGACGATTGATGATGGCTTGGATGCTAATCATAGAATGATAGAAAAATTACAGCTCAAAAAGAGATAATTCAGTCCAACATGTTCATAATAACTGAATATGTTAGCCACTTATTCTAACTCCACTTAGCAGCACTTGGGTCCATAGCTTGGGTCCAGTGATTATAATGCTTTAATTGGAGATCCAGGTTCCTGAGTTAAAGATTTCTGTTGCAACCACCAAAACTGGGCAACAAATTCCTGACGCACACACCCCGCGCCCCACTATCTCCCCCACCCTCCCAACACTGCCCTCCCAGCCCACCCCCCAACCCAACACACACACACCATGGATGAAAAGTTTTTCCTTGTGTCCATTCTAATCCTCTATCAATCACTTTAAAACTTTGCTTTCTAGTAATTAGCTTCTCTGCTAGGAGAAATAGGTCTTCTCTGTCCATTCTATCCAAGACTCTCACTCTTTTGTTTACCTCAATTAACCTTTCTGTCCTAAGGAAAATGATCCTCCTCTATCTAATCTTTCCTCTTAGATGCGATTTTCAAGCCATGGAGTCACAGAGATGTACAGCATGGAAACAGACCCTTTGGTCAAACTTGTCCATGCTGACCAGATATCTAAACTAATCTAGTATCATTTTCCAGCATGTGGCCTATATTCCATTTAACCCTTCCTATTCATATACCCATCCAGATGCCTTTTAAATATTATAATTGTACCAGTCCCAATCACATCCTCTGGCATCTCACTCCATACACACACCATCCTCAACCCCTTTCGTCCTTTTTAAATTTTCCCCTCTCACCTTAAACCAATGCCCTCTAGTTATGGGTTCCCTCAACCTAGAGAAAAGATCTTGTCTATTTATCCTAGCCATGTCCTTCATGATTTTATAAACTTCTATAAGGTCAGTCCTCAACCTCTAAAGCTCCAGGGAAAACAGTCACAGCATATTTAGCCTCTCCTTGTAGCTCAAACCCTCCAACCCTGGCAACATCCTTGTAAATATTTTCTGAACCCTTTCAAGTTTCAAAACATGTGATAGAATTGCACACAATATTCCAAAGGTGGCCTAACCAATGTCCTGTACAACCGCAATATGACCTTCTAACTCCTATACTCATTACTCTGGCCAATACAGGAAAGCATAGCAAATGCCTTCTTCATTATCCTATCTATCTGCAACTCCACTTTCAAGGAACAATGAACCTGCACTCCAAAGTCTATTTGTTCAGCAACTCTCCCCAAGACTTTCCCATTAAGTGTATAATCCTGCCCAGATTGCCTTTCCAAAATGCAGCACTTGCCACTCCTCAGCCCATTGGCCCATCTGATCAAGATCCAATTGTATTCTGAGGTAACCTTCTTCGCTGTCCAAAACACCTCCAATCTTTGTGCCATTTGAAAACATACTAACTATGCCTCATAGGTTCACATGCAAATAATTTATATAATGTTAAAAAGCAGTGGAAGTAGCACCAATTCTTGTGGCGCACACTGGTCATAGACTTCCCTCCATCACCACCCTCTGACTTCTATCTTCAAGAGAGTTCTGTATCCAAAAGGCTAATTCTCCCTGTATTCCATGAGATCTAACCTTGTTAGCCAGTCTACCATGAGGAACCTTGTTGAACGTCCTACTGAAATCACATCTACCATCCTGTCCTCATCAACCCTTTTTAGGAAAACTCAATGAAATTAGTGAGACATGATTTCCCATGCACAAAACCATGTTGACTATCCATAACTAGTCCTTGCCTTTCCAAATACATGTAAATCCTGTCCCTCAGGATTTCCTCCAGTAACGTGCATGCCACCTATGTAAGGATCACTGATCTATAGTTCCCTGGCTTTTCCTTACCACCCTTGCTAAATAGTGGCACCATGTTAGCCAACCACCAGTCTTCTGGCACCTGACCTGTGACTATTGATGATACAAATATCACAGCAAGGGGCCAAGCAAACACTTTCCTAGCTTTCCACAGAGTTCTAGTGTCCATCTGATCAGGTCCTGGGGATTTATCCACCTTAATGCATTTTAAGACATCCAGCATCTCTTCCTCTGTAAGCTTTTCAAGATGTCACTATTTATTTCCCCACATTGTATATCTTCCATGTCCTTCTCCATAATAAACACTAATAGCAAAATACTTGTTTAGTCTCTCCCCCATCTCCTGCAGTTCCATACATAGGCTACCTTGTTGATATTTAAGGGGCCCTATCCTCTCCTTAGTTATCCTTTTGTCCTTAATATATTTATAAAATTGCCTTGGATTCTCCTTAACCCTATTTCCTAAAGCTATTTCTTGTACCCTTTAGCCCTCCCGATTTCCCTCTTAAGTATGCTCCTCCTGCCTTTATACTCTTCTAAGGATTCATTTAATCTTTGATGCCTATACCTGACATATGCTTCCTTGTTTTTCTTGACCCAAACCTCAATTTCTCTAGTCATCTGCATTCTCTACACTTACCAGACTTGCCTTTCACCCTAACAGGAACATACTGTTTCTGGACTCTCGTTATCTAATTTTTGAAGGCTTCCCATTTTCCAACCGTCCCTTTACCTGCAAACATCTGCCCCCAATCAACGTTTGAAAGTCTTGCTAATATTCTTCTAAATCTCCTCTGTACTCTCTATGGAGCAGTCATGTCCTTCCTGTAATGTGGTAACCAGAACTGAACACAAAACCCCAGCTGTGGCCTAGTCTGTGTGTTATATAGTTCTAGCATTAACAAGAAAGAAAGCAGCCTCAGTATTCTTATTTTGATCAGTCCATTAATTCTGGGCATGCCCTCAACATGTAAACTGAATAGTCCTTTGTTGAGCAACACAGCACAGCTTTGAAAAGGATTCAAAGCCAGACTCTACATGCTGATATCATAACAGGAGTAGGGATTAATCAACCTAATGTTAACTGGAGTGCAAAAAACACAATCCCAAATCACAACACTATCATCATAACTGCAAAAGGTCTCATAAGGGTACTTGTTTATAATGGAATTGAACAATTGGTTGAACAACCCAGCAAGAAGAATAATCTTCTGGACCGCATGCTCACCAACAACACAAGTTATTCACCATAGTCTCTGAACCAGGGATTAATAATCATTATATATGACTATAAAATGTAAGAGCAGAAGTGGCCAGTCAAACCACTGAGTCCATTTACCATTTGTTAGGATCATGGCAGATCTGATAATCTTCAACTCCCCTTTCCTGCCATACCAATAACCCTTGATTTCCTTACTGACTAAAAATCTGTTTATCTCAGCTTTGACTTACAACTCAGCTTTGACAACCCTTTGCAGCAAAGAACATCACAGATTCACCCCCTCTGAAAGAAGAAATTCTTCATTTCTGTCTGATATGTGCAATCCTTTATCCTGAGATTATTCTCTCTAGTCCCAGACACTCTAACAGAGGAAAACAACCTTTCTACATCCACCGGTCAAATACACTAAGAATCTTTGTAAGTTTAAATCAGGCCAACTCTCGTTTTAAATTCCAATGAGTGCATGCCTCAATGTATCCTCATAAGACAGCCCCTCAAGACTTGATATCAGTCTAATGAAATTTTGCTGGTCTGCCACCTATGCTAGTATATCTTTCCTTATATAATGGGCCTAAAACTGGTCACTGTATTCCAACTGCGATCTGAATAGTGTCTTGTATAGTTTTACCAAAATCTCCCTATACTCATACACCATTCCCTTTGAAAGAAAGGCCAACATTTCATTTGTTTTCCCTACTAATGATTGAACTTGAACACTAGCATTTTGCGATTCATAGACAACAAAATCCCTCTGTTCTGTCGCAATCTGTCGTCTTTCTCCTTTTAAATAACTTTCAGCTTCTCTATTCTTCCTGCTAAAGCGTATAACCTCACAGTTTCCCACATTATATTCTATCTGCCATGTTTTTGTCTACTTGCTTTAACCTGACTATAACATCTGCAGACTCTTTGTGATATTCTCACCGCTTGTCTCCCCACCAATTTTTGTGTCATCCACAAACTTGCTGAGAATACATTCACTTTTCTCATGAAAGCCATTATGTGATCTTATGTTTTACATAAATGTAACAAAAAAAAATCCAAGAGGAAAGCCAGAAAGGAATAAGAAAAATGTTCACAATTTTAATAATTGTTACTTTATTATTTTAATGTTGATGTCAGGATAAAAGAAAACCGAAAGATGCCTTTAGCAGACACCATGGATAAATATGTTTCATCCAAGTTCTTACTGAAAAGGAGAGAACTCCCACGGTTCTGGAAATTACACTGAAGACAATGCAGAGAGAAACAGTATCTTTTCAACAAGGCTAAGCAGTCTGGAGGAGGACTGGAAAGAATTAGGTAAGCAAAGCATTAACTGATCAATTTTCCGGTGTAGTTACCAGAGAAGATTTAACAGACATTCAGCTTAGACAGTGACCATCTACCCTGTATGAAAAATTATTGTGAGGGAGTGTTTTGAAATTATTGCAAGAATTAAGTCCAAATAAAACTCTGTGTCCAGATGAAATACCTCCCTGGATCTTAAGGTTAACAGCTGAAGAACTGGTTCAAAAATTGAACAACCACTTTCAAAAGTCAATCAATTCTGGCTACTTAGCAGACCAATGGAGACAAGCTAATACCTGTGTCATATTCCAAAAAAGAAATAAAAGTCAGCCAGAGTACTCTTATCTCTCACCAGAGTTATTTGAAAATTACTTGAGCATATTGTTCATTATCATGTAATGAAGCACTGTGAAGCTTACAATTTCCTGGGAGATAGCATGATGTTTAATTTGGACATTATTAATTTGGATTCAGCACTGCCTAAACAAAGAAGCTGCAGAGGAATGTATTCTGGGAAATTATCCTCTCATGAAGACATCCTCTCTGAAGTGTTCAGGGAGCTCACATATACAAAACATCTTCCCAACAAGTTAAACAACAGAATGCAATGATTTATAGATAAAGTTTGGCTAACTTGGCAAGGGAAATCACCAGATCATATCGATTCAGTGCAAGAAAATTGAAAATTGCAGAATCAATAGGATATGGCTGATGAAAGGTTCAGACCTGAAATGTCGAGTCCTCTGCTTGTCTGATGTTGCTTGACCTATTGTGCTTTATCCAGCTCCACATTTTATTGATGGTGGCTTTTAATGCCAAGAATTGTTATGTCCAATATTAAAGATCCAAACAGATAGCTTTACGTTCTATAATCAAATTCCCCAACCAGCTAATACATAACTATACTGAGGGTTTCATCCTCTGGAACATAGGAACAGGTATTAGCCATTCAGTCAGTCTTAACAATTATTTGTGGTGGAAATTCCAAAGACCAAACAAGGTTTTTGGATTTCTGAAGGGAAATCAATGGCACTGCACCAAAAATCCCAGGTTTGAACTTGCTGAATATTTATTTGTCCAATATCAAAGTATGCAAGATATAGTTGTGATCTTAATATGGCAAGAAATATAAATAAGATTGAAGCGATGCAAAGACAGATTGAACAATTCTGCATGAATCAATTTAGGAAATATACAGCAAAGAAGAGTGAAAATTGGACTTGGCATTTTCTCCAAAATCTTGGAAGAACTGATGGCAATTGACAGAAACAAGTACCTTGCACCCTCCAACAATCAAGAAACACAAAACAACATCTACACAAAGTATAAACGTAGTGTTTCCAAGACAATTTAAAGCAAGTTTTCTTGTTAAAGACAATCTGACAGTGGAAAAGGCTGCCAAAGAAAATAGTCACAATCCCATCATTTGAAATTCTCAAGACCCTTGTTTAGATTATTCCCATTTAAATGTTTGTTCATTATCGGAAATACCTTATCAGCAGGTCATGTCTGTTTTTATCTAGCACTAACCACATGAAAGTTGGTAGGATATAGATGTTAGTGATGGTTGTGTGATGCTGAAAAAAAAGCAGGAGTGTGAACAGAAGAACTGCGAGCTGCAGACCTACTGACAGCAATGAGAAGCTTGAATGTCTGCCATGACGTTCTCATAATCCAGTCACTCCAACTTCAGTAGAGAGCTTCTTGCAGTTTGAGGCAGTGGTTTATGTAGCAGCAGTGAAGTTACATTCGAAGTGTGCTTAGAACTCAGCACACCAAAATGTCCTTTCAGTTTCTATTGACATCGTAGTAAATAGCAATGCACATTGTAATTTATTCACTCATAAAATCAAAATGCTGCAAGTTCTGAAAATCTGAAATAAGAACAGGAAGTGCTAGAAATACTCAGCAGGTCTGGCAGCAAGTGTGAACAAGAAAATAGCATTAACTTTTAAGTCAAATATGACTTTTCTTGAAAATACAATTCCAAACACATTTCTAAAGAAATTATATTTGATTCAAAATATTAACTCTGTTACCCTCTCCACAAAATCCACCAGGTCTTCAGAGTATTTCTAGTCATTTATTCATGACCAACCCAGCTGGTGATTTCCTCACACTGTTAGACCTCTGCACAATATGCAAAAGCGCAAGTGACTTCTGCGGGTGGTCCTGCTACCTCTGTAATCTCCTGGGTAGGAAATTAATGCTCGTCATCTGCCAGCACCGTTTGTCTCTTCTCACCTAAACACCATGTGCTATCTTCTCAAGCTCACCATTTACATCCTCCAGTGCAGTTTAGTGGGCAGTGTCTAGCTGTGCGGATGCTTGGCAAAGGGAGAGAGACAGACACACACACACAGTGTTGGCTTGATCAGGGTCTCCAGCTGTGGTATCAATCTGTTCCTCCCAGCCTAGTTAAAACAGAAACCTAACCTATGTCAAAATGTAAGTTTCAAGTATCCCGTTTAGTCAGTCTTTCAATGTTCATCATTTTGATTGCCAGTATATTTGTGCATTTTGAATTATCAATAAGAACATGATAGTATTCAGCCTGAAATTTTCAGAATATTCGACCTTACTCTATTTGATATAATGATGTCCAGGGTGGTCTGCTCAGATAAGGAATCCTTAGCCAGCTTGAGAGCTGTTTTGCCTTTTTCTGTTATAAACGATCTTTTATTGAAAGAGGTAGGCTTGAGATATCCAGGAATGTGTCACATAACCACTAACTCTGTCAGTCTTTTCTCCCATTCTGGTTTGCCGTGTTTGGGCCATGGACTTCCATTGGATAGCTCATGGGCATATGAATGCTGAGTAAACCATAGTAATGGTTTTCTAATGCCTTCTGCAGGCTGGCTAATCAAGAGGATTCCCATTTGTAATGCCTCATACTGCCTCCATCAGGCAAATTGGAAGGAAAATCAGGTTGATAATCAACTTACTGCTGTGTTATAAACTCATCTTCCATGACCAATACGTCGTAGTGATTTGAGCCTGGAATTTCTTGCCTAGAGGTGGGGATACTATCACCGTGGGGCAAAACTTTATCTAAACAGAGAAGAGGACATTTCAATAGTGCAAAATGGTGATAATGAATGCTTCCCCATTATAAGCCATGCTTGATTATTCTTCCTGGTAAAGTCAATGGCCAGGAAAGCTAATGTTATAAGTGTCTTATACGTAACCAATTCTACAGTGCAGCACTCTCACGGTATTGCATATCAGACACATAAGATTATACATTATCAGAGCAGAAGCAGGCTCTCAGCCCATCGGGTCTGCTCTGCCATTCAATCAGATCATGGCTGATCTAGTAATTCTCAACTCCACTTTCCTGCCATCCTCATGACTTTTGATTATCTTACCGATTAAAAATCTGTCTATATCAGCCTTGAATATTCTTAATGATCCCAAACTCGAAAGCCTCCTATGGTAAAGAATTCCACAGACTCAGCACCCTTTGAGAGAAGAAATTCCTCCTCATCTCTGTTTTACATGTGCAATATTTTATTCTGAGTTTACGCCCTCTGGCCTTAGACTCTCCCACAAGGGAAATAGCCTTTCTGCACCTACCTGTCAAGTACACATATCTATCCATGTTGTTTGTTTTAATTAGATTGCCTCTCATTTCTTGATGTGCCAATTAGTACAGGCCCAATGTTCTCAACTTGTCCTCAAATGACAGTTCCTTGTATCAGTTTAATGAATGTCCTCTAATGTCGACATACCTTTCTATAGATAAGGGGCCCAAAACTACTCACAGTACTGCAACTGAGGCATGTTTTGAATGGTTTTAGCATTTCATTGTTAATAATAGTTATTATTTACTATTAACAAGAATGATTCATCCATCCAACTAAATACAGCAATTCTGGATGATTAATGAGGGGGACACACTTCTTAAAATTTTCACTAGATCAGCATTAGTCCTTGAATCATACATCAACAGCAATTTCCACACTAAGGCATGAGGAGCTCTTCATTGTGCCATAGATAACATTGTCTGTTCCTTTATTCATTTTATGGATTCAATGAGATGTCACTTCTAAAAGAACTTGTTAATTTGATGAATAGTTTTTTGTTGGTAAGTGTATGAAGAGATAAAGAGCAAAGTTGGGTCAATGGAGATGTTGCAGGCCAACTATCAACTAACTGAATAGACATGTCATCTTGAGGATCTGAAAGGCCAACTCCTGCTCTATTTCAAAAGCACTAAAAGATACAAAGCCAAATTCTGAGAAATGTACAGTTTTCAAAAGTTCAATCAATTTAATAATCACAGCCTTTTAGGTGAGTAAATCCCAGATTTCCACCACCCTACACCGTTGATTTCCTGCAGCCTGTGTTTCCTATGATGGCTGCACAATTTGATCTACCTGTCAATGCAGACAGTGTAAGGAGTAAATGGGAGAAACATCTATAACAGAGGCAAATAGGAGAGAAAACAAACAAAAAAAAATGAATGAGAAAGAAATTGAAAACCAGCAGGGAGAAAAAGGAAAGGATATGAGAATTGTCATTTACAAAAAAATAATAAGAAACATTGCAAACAAAAAGGGTCTTCATTAACCCTAAAAATGTCTGTGACGGCTTATGATTTTAATGGCTTTGGTCATTTTTGCTGTGATCGATCTATCACATAGCCCTTGAACATAGCAGGTAAAGAACTGAATGAATATTTGGCTACGCTTCAGTAAAACAAAAGCCCATGACTGACCTTGTCCAATTTGAATGTCATTTTTTTTTCCCAAAATAAAGGTAGGCTGTCAATCTTCTTGCCTTATGAAATTAATTGCTTGGAATATTAGCTTGAAGCTTATTGTTAGCACCAGCAGGAAAGCACATACTATGGGGAAGGTTCCCAAGCAGTAATATTGCAAGTGTAGTGAAGTGCATGGCTTGCACTTGTCTCTCACATGTTGCCAAATTGCTGCTTAGGGGAAAGAGCTATTAAACTGAAGATGTGCTTTAGAGTGGTTAAGCTGATTATTGCCAGTATAATGGGTAGTTAAATGAAACATACAACATATTACAAAGCTCATGCACTACACATGCTGGCTTTCATATAAAACTAGCATAATCTCAAAAGGGGCAGCCTGGTGAACTCTCTAACTCTCTATTTTCCTACCTGACTGCTTCATTCCACTGATTTCAGCCTTCTGTACATTTCCCTTCCCTTACCTCATTCAGCATTGATGATATGGCTCCCAGGTACTTGGGTTTAACCCTCAAGAACTTCCCACAATTAAAAGCTTCACAAAACCTACATTTTTGATCCAGCTGCTGGTCACCCCTTAACATCTCCCATTGTACCTTGGGTACCAGTTGCCTTATCTTTCTTCTGAAGTGCTTTGGAACATTTCTTTACATTTAAAACACTTTATAAATTTGAGTTGCAATTTGTTGACAATGTTAAGAAAGATATAGCATCACTGTATGGGATATTAGTCAAAGCCTGAAATATTTCATTTTTGAGTACAAAGTGGTGCATCTAACATTATCTCATAACTTGGGAGTATTTTGATAATCAAATTGTATATTTCTACATGACACTTCTTCAGAAAGACAGCATATGCCATGAACATTATGATAGGAGCATTGTGGTTGTTGCTCTGACACTACCATTCTCCAATCTCTTAACATTCTCCTGCGCAATCACATTGACTCAATGCTTTCATTCACCACCTATGTTTGATACATCTACTAATTTAAAGGACACTTTATTCTGCAGGCAGAAAAGAGTGGATAGACAGGGAAGTGATTCAGTGCACAGACAACTTCATACAGTTTTTGATGCAGACTGTGTACAAAATTTGAACATGTCCATGCCTGTCAACTATCAGTATTCCTTGACAAAGTTTTACTTGTTAGCAGCAGACTTCACAGTTCAGTAATTTTGGGTTTACTGACCTAAATAAGCACCCGAAAATCACAGAATATTGAAGGGGGCAATAGAATGAATTGCTCAAGCATTGACAGGCATTTTTGGATCCTCTTTGGTCACACGTGAAGTCCCAGAGGACTGGAGAGTAGTCAATATTGTCCCACTGTTTATGAAGGGTAGCAGGGATAATCCTGGAAATTGCAAGGCTGTGAGACTCACATCGGTGGTAGGGAAACTATTGGAAAAGATTCTCAGGTCCATAAGCATTTAGAAGCAAATGGATTGATTGATTAGCGATAGACAGCGTGGTTTTGTGTGAGGGAAGTTGTGCCTCACTAACTTGATTGAGTTTTTTGAGGAGGTGATGAAGATGATCAATGAGGGGAAAAGCAATTGCTGTTGTCCACATGAATTTCAGTAAAACCTTTAATAAGGTCTCTCATGGCAGACTGGTACAAAAGGTGAAGTCACATGGTGTCAGGGTAAGCTAGCAAGATGAATACAGAATTGGCTTAGTCATAGGAGACAGAGGGTAGCGCTGGAAGGATGCTTTTTGGAATGGAGGGCTGTGACTAGTGATTTTCCACAGGGATCAGTGCTGGGACCTCTGCTGTTCATGATCTACACAAATGATTTGGAGGAAAACGTAGCTGGTCTAATTAGTACATTTGTGGACAATACAAAGATTTGTGGAGTTACGGATATAAGGAAGATTGGCAGAGGATACAGCAGGATATAAATCAATTGGAGGCATGTGTAGAAAAGTAGCAGATGGAGTTTAATCCAGACAAATTTGAGGTGATACAATTTAGAAGGCCAAGTACTGATAGAAATTATACAGTAAATGGCAGAACTTTTAGAAGTATTGATATGCAAAGGGATCTGGCTGTGCAGGTCCACAGATCACTGAAGGTGGCAGTGCAGGCAGATAAGGTCGTATAAATGGCTTATGACATGCTTGTCTTCATTGGATGGGGCATTCAGTATAAGGAAAGACAAGTTACGCTGCAACTCTATAGAATTTTAGTTGGGCCACACTTGGAATATTGTATACAGTTCTGGTCACCACACTACCAGAAGGATTTGGATGCTCTGGAGACAATACAGGAAAGATTTACCAGGGTGTTACCTGGTATGGAGGATTTTAGTTCTGAAGAAAGGTTGTCTGGACTGGGTTTGTTTTCTCTGGAACACAGGAGGTTAAGGGGCAACCTAATAGACGTTTATAAAATTATGAATGTCATGAATAGAGTGGAAAGTATAAAGCATTCTCCCAGGGTGGAGGGGTCAGTTATGGGGGGAGATATGTTCAAGGTGCAAGGGGAGAATTTTAAAAGAGATGCACAAGGCAAATTTTTCACAGAAACGGTGGTGAATGCCTGGAACATGCTGCCAGAGGAAGTGGTGGAAACAGATGCAATAGCAGCGTTCAAGAAGTACCCATGGACAAATAATGAATAGGAAGGGTAAAATGTGTCAGTGCAGGGTTGGAGGGCTGAAGGGCCTGTTCCTATGCTGTATTGTTCTTAGTTCTTAAATTGGTTGATGGTCCAGCAAAGTCTGGATTTTACTGTTCTGACCCTTGTGTTCAAATCCCTCCATATCTTTCACTGCTTTAAGGATTCTGTATGCCACCAATTTTATGTATACATAATTTCCTTTGCACCACTAATGGCAGATGTTGCTTTATCTGCTTAGGTCCTCATCTGTTGCCACAGTGTTGGCTTTGTCTCCAGTTCATACATTAGTTCCAGGAGCATAAGAGCTAGACATGGGTAATGTGATACCTGATCATTTCAACAGTTGTTTTTTGCTGATATATTTCTTTATTACAGTCACAGGCACTTTAGTATCTGGGCTAATATTAAATTATGCACTACCATCAGAGCGTCATTCTTCAAGTGGCCCCAGTTAAGATGGAGTCCGACACCTTAATACCCTCAGATATTATGCCACGATACAGTAATGATGTCATGGGCATGCCTCTTAAAGATATATTGCATACTAACTGTGTGACACATCAGAAGGGTCCTATGCTCTGAAATTGCATCCCTAAATCTCTGCACTGCTCTATCCTTCTTTAAGATATTCTTCAAAAACTCCCTCTTTCATCAAGCTGATGGCTATGACAGCTAATGTTTCTTTTAGTGTCTTTTAATGTCTCAAATTCTGTCTGATTTTATTCCTGTAGAGAAACTTTAAGATAATTTTCTTTCTGTAAGTTACCGTTTAAGTGCAAACAGTTGTTGTTTATACCTTAAAATGTTTCTGCTTCACATCATATTAGAGTGCTTGACATTTCATTATACACTTACTTGAATCAATGAAGTTTTGGTTTATGTGTGATTGCACACGACTATAGGCACATGTAAAACTTGAGGCATCAGCATTTTGATGTGTGCAATTTGGCATTATTTCACAACTGAGAGGTTGAGAAACATAATGTCTTTGAATAGTCGGGGGGGGGGGGGGGTGGGCGGGGGGACGTGGGTAGGGTAAACTGGGGAAGAAGGCCTCACTCAGTAATTCTTCAGCTACTCCAACTTTGAAGACATTTCCATCTGTAATGATGGCATCAAAAAGCCACATGAAGGATAAGAAAGTAACATATGGTTCTCAAGCTGTGATGATACTTTTTGACAATGAGTCCATTAAAACTAAACTCTGAGTTAAAAAAAAAGCTAATATTGTGAGATAGGATATTGATTTGTTGATTACAAGCCAAAAGGGATCCTGTCTCCCGACTTTATTAAAACAAAGTTTTCTGTGCTTCATTGTGTACTACTGCAGAGGAATTTAAAAATATTTTGAGGCTGATCATGTCAACTCAAAGCTCAGTTAAAAATGGTACAATTCTCAGAAAATCATAATGGGGAGGCGACAGCCTGGGGGTGTTATTGCTGCATTGTTAACCCAAAAACCCAGGTAATGTTCAGGGGAGCCTGCACATAGTGAAATTTGAATTTAATTAAAATCCAGAATTCAGGTCTAATGATGACCATTAATTAATTGTCAATAGTTGGAAAAACCCATCTGGTTCACTAATGTCCCTCAGGGAAGGAAATCTGCCATTATTACCTGGTCTAGCCTACATGTGACTCCAGACCCACAGCAATGCATTCTGGGCAATTAGAAATGGGAAATAAATGCTGGCCTAGCCAATGATGCTCACATCCTGTGAGTGAATGAAAAAAAAAGTACTATCACTCAGTTCAGCTCTGTGAAATGTTTGAGAAATGGTTTTGTTATAATATTGAAGATGCAGCATTTTGCAATATAAATCACAGATGTTTTTATGACTTTGCAGAATAGTTTTTACCTATTTTTCATTTGGATTATTATGTCTCACTAAGTCCTGTTCTCATTGATGCCAATTTTTTGAGAAGCAGGGCACTTTCACATATGATGTGTTCACTTCAACTGTTTTTGTATAAGAACTTGGTTAGAAAATTCATTACTAAGTACGCTGCACCATGAGCTGTGATGAGATAGAAGGTTTCAAGTTGTGCTCTGAGATGTTTCAATAATCATGGCTTTTCATTTCTGAGACAATCGGGCTAGTTTTTCCAACTGTGGCATGATGAGCAAATGTTTTGGAAACAGCCCAGGTTTACAACAAAGTACCAGTTTCCACTTTCAGGCTACTGATAGTTTAGTTATCCAATTACTTCAAGCTTGAAATTAATACTGTTTATGAATTTAACAACCAGGCTAATAATTACGTGAATGTCAACTGAATTTTGCGCTCTTCTGACACTGTGCTTGAAGACTGTGGGGTTAGGCGAGTAGAAACATTTAAAATCTAGTGGAAAATCTTCTGTCAGATACCCACCAGTCTGACCTGACTGAACTTTCACCTGAATATGAAGTGTCAATCTGGTGAAGCCACCAAAGGGACTACTTGCATGCCAAAAAGCATAAGCAGCAAGTGATAGACAGAGCTAAGCGATCCCACAACCAACAGATCAGACTTAAGCTCTACCGTCCTGCCACATCCAGTTGTAAATGGTAGTGGACGATTAAACAACTCACTAGAGAAAGAGGCTCTACAAATATTCCCATTTTCAATGAAGGAAGAGCCCAGCACATCAGTGTAAAATATAAAGCTGAAGCTTTGGCAGCAATCTTCAGCCAGAGGTACCGAGTGGATGATCCATCTCATCCTCCTCCAGTGGTCCACAGCATTATAGATACCAGTCATCAGCCAATTCAATTCACTGTATGTGATATGGAGACACTGGATACTGCAAAGGCTATGGGCCCTGACAACATTCCAGTAATAGCACTGGAGATTTGTGCTCCAGAACTTGCCATTCCCCAAGCCAAAGCTGTTCTAGTACAGTTACAACATTGGCATCTATCAGACAATGTGGAAAAATTGCCCAGGTACATAAAAAGCAGGACAAAACCAACACAGCCCCTCAATCATCAGTAAAGTGATGGAAGATGTCATCCACAATGCTATCAAGCAGCACCTTCACTGCAACAAACTGCTCAGTTTGGGTTCTGCCAGGGCTGCTCCTGACCTTATTACAGCATTGGTTCAAACACAGACAAAAGAGCTGAATTTGCAGGTGAGGTGAGATTGACAGCCCTTGACATCAAGGCTGAATTCGACTGAGTCTGGCATCAGGGAGCCCTAGCAAAACTGCAATCATTGGGTACCATAGGGCAAACTTTCTGGTGGAGTCATATCTGACACAGATGAAGATTTCTGTGGTTGTTGGACATCAGGCATTTCAGCTCCAGGTCATCTCTGCAGGAGTTCCTCAGGGTAGTGTCCGAGGCCCAATCATCTTCAGCTACTTCATCAATGACCTTCCTCCATCATAAGATGAGAAGTGAAGACATTCGCCGATGATTGCAAAATATTCAGCAACATTTGGAACTCCTCAGATACTGAAGTAGTCCATGTTCAAATGTAACAAGTTCTGTATAATATCCAGGCTCAGGCTGACAAGTGCCAGGTTCACATCACATGACAAGTTCATAAATGCTGGGCTATGACCATCACCAATAAGAGATCATCTAATTACTGCCCCTTGATATTCAATGGTGTTACCATCACTGAATTATCAATATCCTGGGAGGTTATCATTGACCAGGAACTCAACTGAACTCACCACATAAACACAGTAGCTACAAGAGCAGAGCAGAGGATAGGACTACTGCTTCAAGTAACACACATCCTGACTCTTCAAAACCTATCCACCATCTATAAGGCACAAGTGAGGAGTATGATGGAATACTCCAAACTTGCTTGGATGGGTGCAACTCCAACAACATTCAAGAAGCTTGACATCATCCAGGACAAAGCAGCTCTCTTGACCGGCACCACATTCACAAGCATCCACTCCCTCCACCATTGATGCTCAGTAGCAGCAGTATGAATTATCCACAATATGTACTGCGGAAATTCACCAAAGATCCTTAGACAGCACCTTTCAAACACACGACCACTTCCATCTAGAAGGACAAGGACAGCAAATACATGTGAACACCACTACCTTCAAGTTTCCCTCCGAGCCACTCACCATTCTGACTAGGAAATATATCACCATTCCTTCACTGTTGCTGGGTTAAAATCCTGGAATTCCCTCCCTAATGGCATTGTGGGTCAACCCATAGCAGCTCATCACCACCTTCTCAAGGGCAACAAGGGACAGATAATAAAATGCAGGCACAGCCAGCAATGCCCACATCCCATTAAAGAATATTTAAAAAAACCATGTGGGGAAGATGTCAGGTGTCATGCCTGAACACTCTTGGGCCCATTGATGTCCTTAATGGCCACTCAAGGACTTGAACCTCATCAGTGACCATAGGATATGGGGGGGGAGGGGGGGGGTGGGGCGGGGGGGGGGGGGGGGGGGGGGGTGGTAGAGTTGGAAGCAGAAGCCCACATCATGTTGGAAGCCTGACTGCTTCAGTGGTGGCATTGCCTCAGGATGCCCCTCTGCAGTTCCTTTGGGCCCGTTGGAGGTACTGTTGGTTTCACTGAGGTCATTTCAACCCATTAATCCTCCTTCCACCTCTTGAACCTGAGCTTCCACACCCTCTCTACTTACTGCCCATCCTCATCCCCAACAATTCTCTCTTTAAAACTCCAAACCTTGGAGTTACCAGAGCTCATTGGCAGCTGAGCCACTCCACCTGGCTCTCAGTACTACTCTTGGTACTGCTGAGCCAACAGGACTGCTGGTCAAGCTGATTGGTCAGCAAATTCTCACAGGCAAGACATCCTTCCTCCAAAGTTGTAGGGTGGTGGTGGTGGTAAGGGGGGGGGGGTAGTGTGGTAGAGTCATTACTTATAGAGCCATAGAGATGTACAGCACACAAACAGACCCTGTGGTCCAACTTGTCCATGCTGACCAGATATCCTAAATCTGGTCATATCTCTTTACCCCTTCCTATTCATATATCCATCCAGCTACCTTTTAAATGCTGTAATTGTACCAGCCTCCACTGGCAGCTCATTTCATACACACACCATTCTCTGTGTGAAAAAGTTGCCCCTTAGGTCCCTTATAAATCTTTCCCCTCTCATCTTAAACCTATACCCTCTAGATCATAAAATAAGTAAACTGCTCCCACTCTAAAATTGCTATGAGACAACAGTTGTGATGATGGGCACGTTGGTAATTAAAATTGCTGCCCTCTCCTGATCAGGTACATCTGTGACCTCTCTCCTACACAAATTACACTTAACTTCCATTTGGAAATGGATTAATGGCTTTCACAAAACCAGAAGAAAGGAACCAAAGAATATAACAGATCTACAGAAGGCTTGGAAGATGCACCTAGGTATGTGTTATAAATGCTGATTGTGGCACATTGCCCATACCTTGGAAGGAACTTATCAGTGTTCCTATACCACCTTACAAGTAAACCATTACATTTGTAATGTCTGGCAGTAGAAAAAGTTAAGATTTTCTTATTGTTGTTTCCTTGTTCTGCATTGAATGGGCAATTCAATAAACATTGATATTAAACATTAAGTGTGGAAGGTATGTTGAAAGTGAATCATTACATTGTATATACTGTGGCTGATCTATTAATTCTGAGACTCTATCTGCATTTTCATATACATGGGAATGCCAGAAAATGTACAAATGAACATCTCCTGGTGGCACACCCAACTCACTCAGGAAAATAAACTATCAGACCAGAATTCCTTACATTGAGAGTCTCTGGTAATACCAGGATAATCAAGTTTAACAATTTTCAGGCTTGAGGCATCCCCACACACCAGGCCTTGTTATCACAGTCTGGGGTTACACATAGCCCATTGTGAGCCACTAACAGTCCCCATTAGTAGCTATTCTTCCTTCTAGGCTGACATTTATACACTCCTTTGTCAAAGCGTGTGGCGTTGGAAAAGTACAGCTGGTCAGGCATTAATCGAGGAGCAGGAGAGTTGACGTTGAGCATAAGCTTTTCATCAGGACTGTGTGTCGCTGTTTCGAGCATAAGCTCTTCATCCTGATTCCTGATGAAGAATTTATGCTGGAAAAGCCGACTCACCTGCTCCTCGGATGCTGCCTGACTGGCTGTGCTTTTGCAGCACCATGCTTGTTGACTGTAAGAATGTGCCCTTTTTGCGTAGGCCCAGTGAACACAACCATCATTCTGGGTGTATTTGGAGCACTGACATGCCCAGCATTAATAGAAAATCCAGTGCCCACCTGCCATTTTAGGCAGGAGTTGCCCAGGCTGCCCCTACCTCCATTCCCCCCATTCCTATAGTCAGGCCATATCTCCTTGAGACCCCTGAATAAGATACCACTATGATTTCTTCATCTAATTTGTGGTCTTTTTCTCCATGAGTCCTTGCCTCTTCCTAGGCTGAGCTGTTAGCATTGGGGATGTATGGATGACTTTGTGAAGCTCCCCTCAGATTTGCAATAAATAAATGTCTTTCAGCTTGGAATCCCTCACATCTCTATTCTGAAAGGAATTCTTGGCTCTGTTCATACATTGCCAGTACCACACCTGAGGAATATCTGTTTATGTGCAGCATCTTCCAACATACAGCAAACTAAAATATTAGCAGAGATGACTTTCTCATGTGTCTGCTGGTCATGCAAAACCAGGCTTGTTGGTTCTTTGGTACAAACAGATCTCCTCACCTTTCACATTCTTACTCTTGGTATCCTACTGGAATCTAGCTACAGAATTCCCTTCCCCTGCCTCTCTCATTGGCAGCTCAGGCCCAGTTTCTTTTGGAAAAGAGCATGTATGATCATTAATCATTTGTGACCAGTCCATTCTTTCCTGCATTCTTTCCAGCACCTGATTAATAAACCTTGTCTTCCTTTCTCTAGAAGGCACAACCACTTGGAAAATGACTGCTAACACCAAACCAAACTCCCTGTGCTAATCCAGATCATTTTTAAATGTCTGTTTCACCTATTTAATATCTGTCAGTATGGTTCTACTGTCTCATTCAAATACGTGTACCCAGTTAAAAAAAAGTGCTATCCCACAACCTTAAATCTGCAAAACTACGGGTCACTGATCAAAAAGTTTAATTAGTGCTCAGTTAACCCTTGCTTGATGCAACAAGAATTGTCTCCAGGCTATTATTTTCCTTTGACTTGGAGTTGCGATAAAAGAAAATAATTAGTTTTTAATGCTGTGCTTATGATTGCCAGGGAACATTTGCCAAAACTAATTTAGAAGGGAAGTCACAATAAAATTCACATTTCTACTTTACAACTGTCGCTTTCAGTAATAGAGAAGATGGGATGAGAAACCCTGGGATACAATTTATATCTCCCCAGTAGGTTGACCTGGTGAATAGTGTATGGATTATAATCAGTGCCACAAGCCTAAGGATCCTCATTGTGGATTTCATTATACCTCATGGTGAGTAAGTAAATTACAGGTTAGACACATTTAAAATGCAAGCTATATTGATACACAGATTGAGATTGCCCTTGGCAATGTCACGTAATCCCAATACCTAGCATTCTGTTTATTTGCTCTGAGTTGAGGCATCATCTGTATCAAATACCAGAAAGAACATGATATCTGTAACAAATATATATATTTTAGAGGATTCTAAATGCTGCACAAATATTTATATATACATTGCAGACATAATGTAGATTTTCTAGATGTTAAACCAGTCCACACCATGACAGACATTTAAACCATTGGTTACCACATTACTTCAAGGAATTAATTATATATTACTTATCAAATATATCAATCAGTTCATAACATGTCAGTACTAGATGAACCCTTTTGTGAAGAAACAATATCTATACTTACTTTGTGATTGTGTTTTTGTGTTAATCTTCTTTGTTATCATTGTCATTGTGAGCCCTCCTTTGAGCCTCCAGGCTCAAACTCCGAATGCAACATTACTCATTCTGCATGGAAATGTTTTCTTTCTCTTTATTAGGTGTTATAAGAATAAGTTGCTGGAGGCAAATTTAACTATCGTCAAACCCACCTTTACTTACAATCAAGGGAAGTGCTAGTTATACAGGGAGACAAGGTACAGTAGATGGCTGCCTCATTGGTTCAAAGAATTAGTCACTATGCCTTTTTCCAGATGAGAACCTCAACATGTCAGTGTCTGCTCTCAAATACTTTGCGTTATTCTGTCTGTACAGATCCACAACAAAGCCCATTATGTGAGTTTTCATTTTCTAGTTTGTCAGCTCAGGTTTGGTGTAGGTTCCATGTTATGACCTCTTGCCACCAACTAAACACCGCTTTTGTCCTGACAGTGATCGCCGCCAGTTCACCGCAATCTCTGATTGTATTCAAATACCCCAGCGATGACTTGACTGGGTTCATTGCAGCAGCATCTTGAGATTAATCTCAAATGTGTGTAGCCTCAGGACAATCCAGGAAGACTTGAAATTGAATTCACTTCTGACATTCCTGACATTGATGCAAAATGTTAAAAATGAATTCTGTTTCTGACAGCAATGTGGAGGCTTACTTTAAAGCTTTGAAGTAATGATCTTTCAACTAATTCAGATAATTAATCTTTAACACATTTCAGAGATTGGACTTTATATTCACCTGGCCAAGATCGTTCAATGAAATGCTCATCATGGATATAACTTGAGTCCAAAAGGGAACATAGTATTTTCTCTACAGTCTTTCACATCAAGAGGGAGGGCTAACTTTTCCAGCCCAGTGAGGTTGAGAGAACTGGTAAAGTGGTAAGGGAAGGAAGCAAAAGGGAAGTCTGATATCTCCAGTCAGAGTGCTAAATTGCCAGTGGCCATAGCATTAGCATGTTGGCTGCTCACTAGTAGGATAACAGTTTCTGGTCCCTACCCACATCACAAGCACTTTGCCCATGTCAGAATACCCAATGGTACATGCAGAGACTGCCATGTTATGCCTAGTGACCTTCCAGCAGGTTCCAAGGTATGAAGCCTCCTGTATGAGAGGACATGACTAACACAAGGACGTTCTCCAGTGACAACAGCTGTTTCCTTAGCAGCAACCCCAATATTCTGTAAATCAACAAGCTTTCTTCCAGGGCCTTTGAGTCCCCACAAAATGTCTGATTCTGTGGGTACGTTAGCATTGTGAAGCTGGAGCTGCAGCATTATCAGAGGTCAGTGTTATCATTGCAAAATCTTTGCGACAGGTCATCATTCTTCATTAAAAGGTGATCCAGGAGACATCTTCCCAAATTGGCTGCTACTGTTCTAGGATTGAAATTATTTTTCAATAACTCATCTACAGTTTTATTATGTACAGTGATCAGACAAGGAAAGTATTAATGTTTTGGGCAGAATCTGAGAAGGGACTGAAGAACATGGGCTATGACAAGTGTTAGGAAGGTGTAGAAGTGCACTGTACATTTAAGAGGGTGAAGGACTTGGCAAGCACACCAAGTGCTGGAGAATTTCCAATGTAACATTTGGTTCAGAACAGATAGCACTGGCTGAGTTGGTATGAGACAAAAACAAATTCAAATTCAGCTAATTATTTTAAATTATAGCCCCCCTCTAAAAATAACAAATTCCAATCAAGTTTGAATTTAGTATATTGACAATCTTAAAAGCCAATGACATAATCCGATGCTTTGGGGGTATAAGACTGGGGAAAATTGAACGGTTGGGAGGAGAACTGCCAAGCCACCAGTATGTAGAGACTGTCTGAGAAATAGTTCTCTTAAAGGTACCTTTATCGATCAGGAACCTGTGAAGCAGAATCCCCAAGAAGAAGAAAAGAAGGCAGGAATACAGAGAAGAACTGAAAACTGTGTGGTTTTGAGATAAGAAGTCTTAATTTCGTAAATCTTAATCGAGTGTTTTATCGGACTAGTATTGTAGAAGGGGAAGGTTTAAGATAGATTAGAGGAAGGAGTTGTAAATAGTTGTTGGCTAACTATTCTCTGTTGTATTTTAAGAAATAAAATTGTTAATTTTTATTTTAAATAGTTCTTAGCCTCTTGAATTTTCACAGATTACTGCACATGATAAATCTTTTCTGTGTTGCTGGTGTAAATTAAGCAGAAGACTTTACCCCATGTCTAACACAAGATTTATGGCAGAATCGGTTGTGAAGTCTGGCGAGACCTATCTTGAGGTTGGATGCAATTTGTTGCAGCATTTATGCTTTTGCTGAACAGTAAGATGAGTTTTACGTTAGACAGCAGCGAGATACCAATTAAGGGGTATATAGCTTGTTAGAAGCTCTATTATCAAGCCAACAGATTTCATTAACATTTAGCTTCCTATCTTATCAAATGCACCAGACAAGCTAGATATCGAGAATTCTCGACATGGAGGTCAGAATGGGTGCATATCACCAGCTGTATGCACCTCTCACCCCTGAACATTGGTATCTGATATTTGCCAAGCCTTCACCACCATCATGGCATCTCTTCAATCCACTTGCAGGCTGCTTAGGAAGCACAGAATGCATTTATAACTGGCACTGAAAGGTTGATGCAAGGACACTTTGCTACCAGGGATAAGCACCCACCTCATGGAGCAGACAGGCTGCATCTCAAGGCTTCTTGCATGCATTCTTAGCATTCACTCACTTAGTGCCTACCCGAATGCTCAAGCTGATCATGCTTTGCCTTGCTTGCCATGTCATGTCTGTTAGCACATTGATGCTTCAGCCAGAGCCCGAAAGCTGTCAGTAATGCTGTACTAATGTGCTCTTAAGGGCAGGCATACAGCCATGCTGCTATTGTACAGGGGTACGTGGAAGACATCTTGCTTTATGGTATATGATGTTGTCAATGTAACACCAACAGACTGTTTCAGTTCCCTGCCTGGCAAACACACTGCATATTTACTTAATCACATGACTATATTGGAAACTGGGTAGGGGGAAGTGGAGGTTGAATCCCGAAGGAAGAGGGCTTATCAGTCGTCTGATGTACCATTAGACACAGCCCATGCTCAGTCCAGAAGCTTGGCCACAATTAGTTGCCCTCTTGGGCAGCTAACAGTCAGGCAACAGTGTGGTGAACAGTCAGTCCAGTGGTTCCTGCACCAGCAATCGGGGTATCATATATTGTCAGTCGGAAAGTTGCAAAAGCAGCTGTCAGGGTCTAGTCAGCCACATTTCGGGACTAGTCATCGAGGTCAGTCAAAGCTCTAGGGTGATTATAGTACTGGATGTTGGTCTGTTGATCATTTAGGAAGATGGTGGGGGGGGGGGGGGGAACATGGAGGTGGGGGTGTGTGGGGAGCCTGTAAGGAAGGTGAGGACACTGGGGAGGAGGAAGCTGTCCTTGCCCATGTCAGAGTTCAGTTGCTTTTGGTGTTACAAGCCAGACTGGGTCTATTACATGACTGCTGGTCACTTCCAGATGAAGTAAGACACTGTTTCAGAACAAGGGAAGTACTGGTGGTCACACAGGCAGAGAGGACTGAAACATGTGTTGCTGGAAAAGCGCAGCAGGTCAGGCAGCATCCAAGGAGCAGGAGAATCCACGTTTCGGGCATAAGCCCTTCTTCAGGCAGCGAGGACTCCACAGTACACATTCACCACCATTAGAAAGGATTGTTTTATTTGATGAGATACTTCAATTGGAGAAGATAGTTGTACTTATTGGTCTATACAATAAACCTTCTTGTATTCTAAGAATAATACACCTTCTGTAGACACTCTACAGTTGTGTATTCCCAACCAATAATAATTGTATTTGCCAAAGACAAATGAGGGTTGGTAACAACAAAGTATTACTCAGTACTACATACCGTTAGAGGTGGAAAAAAACACAAGGTGCCAGCTGTGGTCATCTTACCTGATCTATTTTACTCAGAAGGAATGGTTAGAATTTAATTGCTTGTTCTAGAGTCTCACTGTACACAATTTCCTACAGTTCAATGACATAACCAAAAAAAAGTTTGGTTTAATTGGTTATCAATTGCTTTGAGATGTCCTGACGGTGTGAAACATATTTTATAAATGTAAGTCTTATGTATTTTTTTCCTTTCATTTCCTTTTGTGAACAATGAAAGAGAAGGCAGAAAGACAGTTCACAGAAGAACCTAAGAACTAAAAGCACAAGTAAGCCACTGAACCCCTTGAGCCTGCTGTGCCATTCAGTATAATAATGGCTGATCTTACCTGGCCTCATTCTACTTTCCTGCCTGCTCTCCATAACTATTCAACCCATTAAAAATCTATTCATTTCCTCCATAAATTTGCCAAGTGTTCCAGCATCCACAGCTCTTTGTGGTAGTGAATTCCAAAGATTTGTGACACTTTGAAATAAGTAGTTTCTCCTCATCTCTGTTTAAGATCTGTTATCTACATCATAAATCTCTCTTCAAAAAACAAACCCCTCATTCTGGAATCTCCTCTGAACTGCCTCCAATACAACTACATCCCTTCTCAAGTAAGGGGACCAAACTGTATGTAGTACTCAACCCAATCACTACGGCTGACCCATCCTCTCCGCATGTTCCTGCCCCACCAAATTCATTTAATCCTATCTGAATTCCATCCTCTCCCCCTTGGTTCAGACACTTCCGACCTACATCTGCGACACTAACCATGCCCTCCACCTCTTCAGCAACTTCCGCCCCCCACCCCCGTGCTTTATCTTCACTATGGATATGCAGTCCTCAGACACATCCATACCCAACAAAGATGGCCTTCAGGTCCTCAGCTTCTTCCTCTCCAACAGGCCAATCCAGCCCTCCCCCCCTCCACTAATACCCTCCTTCACCTTGTCAAATGAGTCCTCACCCTTAATAACCTTTCTTTTAACTTGTCCCATTTCTTCCAAATCCAAGCGGTGGCCATGGGCACTCCGACGAGCCCCAGCCAAGCTGCCTCTTTGTCGGCTACATTGAACAGTTTCTTTTCAGTGCCTACATAGGCACTGTGCCCCAGCTATTCTGCCGTTACATTGATAACTGAATTGGCGCAGTATCCTGTACCCAGGCTGAACTGGAGCAGTTCATCGGCTTCACCCACAACTTCCACTCCACCCTTAAATTCACTTGGTCCATCTCAGACACCTCCCTCCCCTTTCCTGACCTCTCCACTTCCATCTCTGGTGACAGTCTCCAGATGGGTGTTTACTATAAATCCACTGACTCCCATAACTACCTGGACTACACCTCCTCCCACCCAGTATCCTCAATAGCTCCATCCCTTTCTCCCAAATCCTTTGTCTCCACCGCATCTGCTTGGATGAAGAGCCATTCCATTAACAAGCATCGCAGATATCAACCTATTTTGAACAATGTGATTTCCCCCCTCCCTGCTGTCTTCCAGCCAGCCCTCCACTGCACCACCTCCATTCCTGTTCCATTGCTCTAAAACACTCCCATCTAAAAGCAATAAAGACAGGGTCTCCTTTGTCGTCACCTACCACCCCACCAGTCTCCACATCCAACTTCTGCCAACTGCAATTAGAGACCACCAGCATGAACATCTTCCCATCCCCACCCCTGTCTGACAATCCTTGGTTCACGCCAGTCTCCCCACCAAACCCCCTTAACATCCAGGCACCTTCCCCTGCAACCAGCAAAGATGCAAAACCTGCCAGCACATCACCTGTTCTCACCTCTATCCAGGGCCCCAAACAGTCCTTCCAGGTGAGACAGAGGTTCAACTGCCTCTCTTCCAACCTAGTTTACTGTATCCCGTGCTCCTGGTGGTCTTCTCTACATCGGGAGACCAAGCGTAAACTCAGGGCACATTTCGCCAAGCATCTCAGCGCACAGGGGCTGACCGGATCTCCCTGTTACCATCCATTTTAATCCCCCCCCTTCCCACCCCTTTTCTGACATGACCATCCTTGGCCTCCTCCATTGCCACAGTGAGTCAGACCGCATATTGAAGGAAGAATATCTCATCTTCCATCTGGTAGTCCACAGCCCGGAGGACTCAACATTGAGTTATCCAATTTCAAATAATCTCCCTTCCCATTCCCTAACTCTCTTCCCAGCCTGTCCCCTCCCTTCCACCCTTCCCAGCCACCTCCTGAATTCATTTCTCCTATTGACCAACCAGGCCGTTCCCTTTACCTGAAACATCGATTCTCCTGCTTCTCAGATGCTGCCTGACTAGCTGTGCTTTTCCAGCACCACACTCTATGACTCTGATCTCCAGCATCACTTTCTCCCTGTGTTCGCCTATCCCTACCTTGCCACCCTGCAACCACCACCTTACCTTTATCTGCAGCTTCCCCTACACTCACCCCCAGTCCTGAAGAAGGGTCACACCTGAAGTGTCAACTTCTCCACCTCCTGATGCTGCCTGGCTTGCTCTGTTCTTCTAGCCTCCCTCTGGTCTACCTGGTTTAGTTGCAGCAATGCTTCCCTGCCTCTGTAATTTATTCCTTTAACAATACACACTAAAATTCTATTTGCAGTGAGGAAGCGAAGAAAATAGACATACATGCAGAAGTAATAGATATATAATAAATAAATAATATAGAAATGTAAATAAAAGAGATTTCATATAGTTGAACTAATAATTGCCATGGCACAAGAATTTCAGAAATTATGAAAAGAAATTAAGTATCATGCTGAATCAGCATTCTGCCCAGTGAATGCTGCACATTAACAGTTTGTCCATTCAATAGCCTCTTGCCTTGTAAGTTCATAAAGAACATGATTCCAAGACAAGTGGATAAAGTATTGAGAAGCCATCATCTCAGTGAATTCCTGAACAGATGTGAGGGTTGAAAAGCTGGTTTTCCTGTCCTGAGGTTCAATGTGACAAATTCAATTATTTTCTTCATTGCATTTTTAAAAGGTTGAATTTGTGAATCAAAATAATACAATGAATTTTATTGGAGAATACTGTTGCATAAATAAAGGACAAATACAGGAAAACAGTAAAACAAGTGTAAGGTCATCAGGTCTCTTATTCATTAGCTTTGCATAACAGGATTTGATGCAAACTGAAATTCTGTAAAAACGTGGATAGTCACCAAGGTCTTGAACATGGTCACATCTCATTAGAAATGAATATCTTTAACAGATTGGTCACATTGCCCTGCAATGATTCTCTCTCCAATTGGCTTCGTACAGATTGGCAGTAGCACAGTAAATCGTGCCTCCTTGTCCTACCAGCTTACTTGCCAAGGTGAAGTTACAATTACTGCACAACAATACAGTCTAACACTAACAATGTCTCATCTCTTATAGCATGTCTATTCCTAATGGTCAGTTTCCACAGGAGAGTAGCATAAGTAGTATAGCTTCTGGTGCAGCACAGCAAACTATCTCACCAAATATAGCTGATCAATCAGAACATTTATCTGGTCTTGGAAAAGCGCAGCAGGTCAGGCAGCATCCAAGGAACAGGAGATTCGACGTTTCGGGCATAAGCCCTTCATCAGGAATGATTCCTGATGAAGGGCTTATGCCCGAAACGTCGAATCTCCTGTTCCTTGGAAGCTGCCCGACCTGCTGCGCTTTTCCAGCAACACATTTTCGGCTCTGATCTCCAGCATCTGCAGACCTCACTTTCTCCTCGAAGACTTACCTGGTCTTGCCAGTCATGGCAATAACTGATAGGGTCAGTGAATTAAGTGAATTGCCAAGATTTCTCTCGGGTTCAGCGAAGGGTTCGGTTAATTCAGTTAGTTGGTTTGTGATGCAGAGTGATTCCAAAAGTGTGGGTTCAGTTCCTGCACCGACTGAGGTTCTCGTGAAGGTCCTGCCTTCTCAACATCACTCCTTGCCTGAGGCATGGCAACCCTCAGGTTAAACTCATCACCAATAATCTTTCTCTCTCTCTCTCTCTAAGAACAGCCATGTAGTCATTTGTGATTGTGGTGGCTTTACTTTGGTATGCTCATTTGGCCTGTCAACTGCCACAAAATTGCACTAACAGATTGGAAATTATCTCAATGAAAAATGTAGAATGATCCTGGTATTTCTCCTCTGACAATCTGATATTTGGCGATTCCAGCAGTGATCTGGGGTTTAGTTTCAAATGACTACATACAAGCCAGCTATTCATAAACAAGCCTCTAAATATGCGAGTCACGTATGATCCATTTAGATGAGATAGAGAAAAAAAATAAAGCTCACATTAAATTGCTTTGAAAAGATGTAAAACAAAAGTGTGAAATATTGAGGGGAACTCCTTAATGGAAGTTTTATTAATCTCTTTCTGGTTGCAGATTGAATGAGTTGTTGACTTGAGACTTCATTTTATAAAACAGCATAAACACAAACAGACATAAAATGTATTAATCACCCCAAGCCATGCCCTGCCTATTAAAAAGAAACATGGTTTAATGCTAAGGTTGCATTTCTAAAATAACCTTCCAAATATCTCTCTGTCAGACCTTTAAATAAATTGATTGGTCATAATAGTGCTTCCAGACATTACCAACACACAGTTTAGATCATGATCTCTGGTTAAAGCTATTAGGACAAATAAATAAATTAAAAACAATCCTACAATGTATTGAATGAGAGTGTATGGACATAATGGTTGGCTTCAACTTTAGCGACAGACAGTTAAGAGTCCAAATCTCATGGAACAAACAGTGTACAACTCCATAGCTGTCATTAATGTTTGTTAGTCAATAATGTTTGCCAGTAAACATCCACATAAGCCATTGCTTCCTTTCAATGAACTGCCACAAATCACAAGTCACTATAGCCACACTGAAGACTCGATAGGTGTGCAAGGAATCTAAATGAATTTTTATATTTAGTACACAAGAAGCTCAGCCCTTTCACCACACACACAAAGGCTTACAGACCCCAAACTGCACTAAGTCTGAGTAACCCTTATAAAGCTGAGAGTTTGCAAATTAAATTAACACACACTGAAGGGATTTGCCATAGATGTCTTCTTTTGAATTAATAATTTAAGAATTGCTTGTTTCACACCAAAATCATTTTATTAAACCTACAGTATATTAACTATACATAGAAGTAAATGGAATTTAAAAAGAAATATAATAATTTAATATAGGGACAAATTTTACAAAGGACAGTGAATAAATCTAACAGCCCAAGCATTGCATTTCAGGTTTGTATATGTAGGTTGCCAACCACTCTGCATGGGCACACTGGTTCATTTTTCTCTTGTAGATGTAAGGATTATTGGGTTGTCTGAAACTGCATGCCAGTTGGATTCATTCTGGCCACCAGTCACCTCACATCTCAAAATGCACTCCATGACTTCACGACGGGAATAGGCTTAATTCTTTGGAATATTTTGCCAGGTTGATTCGGCAGTGATCTTTTATGTATTTGATTGTAAAGCATTTTAACTAAATGTATTGTGTTCCTGAGGTTTTCAGGGTGTATGATTTTCTTCCAGGAACTGTACATCCATCCAAGGAAGACAGATGAGGATGCAGGCCTCCCTGCATCTTTTGGCTGTCGGGCTTTATGTGAAATGAGTGGGGGGAAGGTTCAGCTCAGTTTCTTGTTTATATAGGCACAGCGTTCAAAATGAACAATTCAATGATTAATCCTAAATTAGCAAGACCTCTCAGAAATATTGCAGGATGACCTGTTATTATAAATATGATGTATATGTAGTGGCTCCCCCACATCCACTTGACTAGTTGCATCCTCAAACATTCCTGAAATTTGGCAAGTTAATCCATGTTAACTCTGATATCGTCATTGCCTTCCAAGTGCTCTTCTATAACATTTTTTATAGTGGACTCTACCATTTTTACCACTACCAATGTCAAGTTAACTGATCTATAATCTATTGTTTTCTCTCTGCCTCCCTTCTTAAAAAATAGGGTTACATTTGCTGCCCTTTAATCTAGAGGAACTGTTCTAGCGTTTACAGAATTTTGGATGGTGAACATGGGTGCATTTCATGCTTTTAGGGACACATCCATATTAACTCTGGAATGAAGTCTATCAGGCCCAGGGAATTTATCTGACTTTAATCCCATTGGTTTTCCCAATACCATTTCCATATTAATATTAATTTCTTTCAATTCCTCCTCATTAGTTCCTGTGTTACTCCATATTTTCGGGATGTTGTTTGTGTCTTCTTTTGTTACAACAGAACTAAAATGTGTACTTAAGTGGTCTGCCATCTCTTTGTTCCCCATGATAGATTCCCTGGCTTATGGCTGTAGGAAGCTACATTCATTTACATTAATCATTTTCTCTTCACATATTTATAAAAGCTTTGACTGTTGATTTGAATGTTCCCTGCAGCCTAAGGTCATATTTTATTTTCCCCATCTTAATCAATCTCTTTGTTTCCCTTTGCTGAAATCTAATCTGTTCCCAATCCTCAGGTCTGTCTCTTTTTCCGGCCAATTTGTACATCTCTTCCTGGGATTCAATACTATCTTTAGTTTTTCTGTTAGCCATGGTATTACCAAGTTTCCCAATTTATCTTCATGCAAGATTGGAATGAATAACTTCTGCAGTTCATCCATGCACTTGTTTCATGTTTGCCATTGCCTATCTATCATCATCACTTTAAATAAAGAACCCCAGTTTAACATGGTCAGCTCACACCTCATACCATTGCAATTTGCTTTATTTAAATTGAGGAACCCTGATCTCAGAAACAACTACATCGCTCTGCAGCTAAATGAAAAATTCTACCATACTGCATTTATCTTTTCTAAGGACCCATGCACAACTAGATTGTCAATTATTTCTTCCTCATTACACAATATCTAGTCAAGGATGACACTTTCTCCAGTTGCTTTTTTCATGTGCTGATTCATGTAAAATATACGCTCCAAGAATTCCTCCTCTATGGTATTGCTTCTGATTTGATTTGCCCAATCTCTTTGCAGATTGAAGTAACCCATAAGTACAGATTCGATTAGATTCCCTACAGAATGGAAACAGGCCCTTCGGCCCAACAAGTCCACTCCGACCCTCCAAAGAGTAACCCACCCATTTCCCTCTGACTAATACACCTAACACTATGGGCAATTTAGTATGACCAATTCACCTGACCTGCACATCTTTGGACTGTGGGAGGAAACTGGAGCACCCGGAGGAAACCCACGCAGACATGGGGAGAATGTGCAAACTCCACACAGTCACCCAAGGCTGGAATTGAACCAGGGATCCTGGTGCTAAGAAGGAAGCAGTGCTAACCACTGAGCCACCATGCCGCCCCACCTTTATGACCAGCATCTCTAATTTCCTTTGTGATGTCTTCCCCAATATTATTACTTAGGGGCCTACATACAACTTGTAGTATCATTTTCTGATCTTTGGTGTTTCTAAGATCAACCCATAAGGATTTTACTTCACCACAGCTAATATCATTCCTCACTATAATCAGCAGTGCTTTCCTATCTCCTTTTCCTCTTTGTCTGTTCTTTCTAAACAAACTGAAATCTCGCGGACACTAAGTTCTCATTTCTGGTCACCATTCAGCCACATTTTTGTACTCCCCACTGTGTCATACTCAATTAGAACTACTTGTATGATGACTAATACATCCAATTTATTGCAACTGCTTTACATATTAAAGAACAAAGTCTTAAGGCTTACTTTTATCAGCAATCTTAGTCTAATTCACTGTGGCCCTGCTCGAATCTAGCCCTTGAAACCTCTGCTTATCACCTTTCTTATTTCTCATTCTGCCTTTTGTCCCATCTTCTTATCACAGTGCTCAATACCATAGACAACTTGGCAGATAACAAAACTGTGATGTCTCGCTACTTCAAGACCTGGACAAACTTCAGCCTTCAGCTGATTAATTTTTCAGACTGCAGCAAGGCTTATATTATAGTTCTTCAGGGGTCACTGCTACAACCCTTGCTTTTCTTAATATAGAATAATGACCTAGATTTGAGAGCACTGGATATAATTTCAAAAGTTACAGGTAAAACAAACTTGCATTGTGAACTACACGGAAAGCAATAAACTTCCAAAGGACATAGATAGATAGGCTGGAAAATTAATGCAGAGATAAGTGAAGAATATTCATTTTGGTTGGAAGCACAAGCAACAAAAAATAAAAGATACAGTTTGATACATTTTCTAATCAATCTGTTCAAAGATGTTATTACACATCTGTGGAGCACGTAGGACCTGAATCTAGGTCTTCTGGCTCAGAGATACAAACATTACCACCATACCACATGGGCCCTTTTAAGGGGTGCTGGAGCAAAGGAACTGGGATATATGAGCACAAATTATTATAAGAAAAAATACTTTCCTAAGAAGTTACGTTAACCCTAGATAAAATTGTGAGCATTGTAGTTCTAGTCACAATACTTTAGAAAATTTGTAAAGACATTAGAATGGATACAAAAAATAATCCTGAGAATGGTTCATGGGATGTGAAATTCTAGTGACCTGGATAGACTAGAGAAGCTGGAGTTGTTCTTATTGGAGTAGAGTAAGTTGAAAGGAGATTTAACAGAGGCGTTTCAAACCATAACAGATCTGGAGTCTACAGGGAGACACTGTTCTCATTGGCAAAAGGAGATACAGTCAGGTGAATATGACAACCCTTGACATCAAAACAAGAACCCTCGCAAACCTGGAATCAATGGGAACCATCAGAAAACTCTTCATTGGTTGGAATCTTCTTCAGCACATAGGAAGCTGGTTGCGGTTGTTGGAGATCAATCGTCCCTATTCTACTGTGGACTTTCTGAAGGAATTATCTTAGGCCCAAGTATCTCCAGCAACTTCATCAATGACTTTCACTCTTTCAACTGGGAGAATGAATTAGGAATGTTTTCAGATCATTGCACAGTGTTCAGAATCATTTTTAGCTCATGAGATATTGAAGCAGTTTAAATCTGCATACAGCAAAACCAGAATAACATTCAGACTGGGGCTGTTAAATCGAAAGTAACATCCGCACATGGAAATGACCATTTCTAGAGAAAATTAAACCATCTGCTATTGGTGTTCAATGGTATTAACTTTGCTGAATCCTCCACTATCTATATTCTGCAGATTACTTTAACCAGAAACTGAACTGGACCAGCCACATATGTACTGGGAGAAAGTGAAGACTGCAGATGCTAGAGATCAGAGTCAAAAAGTGTGGTGCTGGAAAAGCACAACCAGTCAGTAGCATCAGAGGAGCAGGGAAGTTGATATTTCGAGCATAAGCTCTTCAGCGCCACACTTTTTGACATTTTTACTGTGGCTATAAGAGCATGTCAGAGGTTGGAACTCTGCAGCAAGTAACTCAGCTCTTGACTCCTAAAGCCATGTCCACCATCTCCACAGCACAAATTAAGGCTGTGATGGAATGCTCTCCACTTGCTTGGATGAGTGCTGCTCCAACAACAGAAAGAATTTCAAATGCATCTGAAACAAACTAACCTGTTTGACTGGTGCCCCATCTGCCACATTAAACATTCACTTCTTCCACTGCAACTGCACATTGGCTGCTAAGTATACTATCTACAAAGTTCAGTGCAGCAATTTGTCAGGCCTCCTTCAACAGCACCCTCAAAAGTCATGTCCTATACTACACAGTAAAATAGATGCAAACAATGTGGAGGAACACTGTCACCACAAGTTATCCCCAAGCCACACACCAACCTGAGTTGAGAACATATTGTTGCTCCTTTATTGTTGCTGGTTCAAAATCCAAGATCTTCCTCCTTAACATCACAATGGGTGTAACACCATGGCGCAGGAATTCAAGAAGGCATATTACTACCACAGCGTCTAGGACAATTAGGGATGAGCAATAAATGCTGGCCGAGCCTGCAATGCCTACATTGTGAAAGATTAAGAAAAAGGATTGAAAACCAGGAATACCAAACTAAGGAGAAGGATGAAAGACTTAGATAAGAATATGAACTTCAGTAAGGTGTTCAATGAAGTTCCCCATGACAGATTGGTTAGCAAGATTAGATCTCATGGAATACAGGGACAACTGGCCCTTTGAATACAGAACTGGTTTGAAGGTAGAAAAAACAGAGGGTTGCTTTTCAGACTGGAGGTCTGTGACCAGTATTGCGCCACAAGGTTCGATGTTGGATCCACTGCTTTTTGTCATTTATGTAAATGATTTAGATGTGAACATAGGAGGTATAGTTAGTAAGTTTACAGATGACACCAAAATTGGAGGTGTCGTGGACAGCGAAGAAGGTTACCTCAAAGTACAATGGGATCTTGATCAGATGGGCCAAGGGGCCGAGGAGAGGGGATGGAAGTTTAATTTGGGTAAAGGTGAGGTGCTGAATTTTTGAAAGGATAGTCAGGGCAGGACATATATACTTAAAGGCAAGATCCTGAGGAATTTTACTGAACAAAGAGACCTTGGAGTGCAGGTTCATAGTTCCTTGAAAGTGGAGTCGCAGGTGGAAAGGATAGTGAAGAAGGCATTTCGTATACTTTCCTTTATTGGTCAGAACATTGAGTATAAGAGTTGGGAGGTCATGTTGCAGCTGTACAGGGCATTGGTTAGGCCACTTTTGGAATATTGTGTTCAATTCTGGTATCCTGTCAGGGTTGGAGGGTGTGAGCTATTGGGAGAAGCTGAATACTCTGGAGTGTCGGAGGCTGACGTTTATAAAAGCATGAGGGGTATGGATAGGATAAATAGACAAGGTCTTCTCCCTGGGGTGGAGGTGTCCAGAACTAGAGCACATAAGTTTAAGGTGAGAGTGGAAAGATTTACAAGAAACCTAAGTGGCAGCATTTTCATGCAGAGGGTGTGGAATGAGCTGCCAGACGGAGTAGTGGAGGCTGGTGCAATTAAAACATTTAAAATGCATCTGGATGGATATATCAATAGGAAGGGTTCAGAGGGATAAGGGCCAAGTGCAAACAAATGAGACGAGATTAGGTTAGGATATTTGGTCGGCATGGACCAGTTGGACCAAAGGGTCTGTTTCTGTGCTGTACATCTCTCTGACTCTATAACTGCAAGTGACATGTGGAGAAATCTATTTATACAGTGAGTGGTTAGAATCTACCCGAAAATGTGCTGGAAGCAGATTCAGTTGTGGTTTTCATTTGAGAATTGGATAAATATCTGAAAAGAGAAAAGATACTTTTCTTGGTCCAGGGAGAAAGCAAGGGACTGGAACTAAATGAGTTGTTAATGCAAAAAGGCAGCAAAGATGTGACAGGCTGTCTAACCTCCTTCTCTGCTATAACCCAATCTGTGCTTTTATGAAGCTGCATCTGGAATTCACCAATGCCAGACAATGTCTATTCTCATTGATAGAGGATCCAATCATCTCCCCTTCACAATCAAAGTTCTTATCATTACTGAATCCCCCACTATCAACTGTCATTGACAAGAAACACAACTGGAGAAACCACAGTAAATATTTGCGCTACAAGAGCAGGTCAGAGGCTGAGAATGTTTTGGCAATTAATTAGTAGACTTCCCAATACATGCCCATCATCTACTATACGAAAGTCAGGAGCGTGATGGAATACCTTCCATGTACCGAGGTAATGCAGTTCCAACACACTTCAAGAGCTCAGTATCCAATTCATCACCCGTGCAAAGTATCTGCGCTAAATACAAGATACATAACAACAAATTGCAAAGCCTCTTTCTACACAACTCCTTCAAAATATGTGACCTGTACCATCTAAAATCGTAAGGGCAGTAATGAAGGGGAATCTTACCACCTGCAAATTTCCTTCCAAACTGCATCATCCTGACTTGCAACAATATCGCTGTTCCGTCACTGTGCATGAGTCTTAAGCCAGTAACTCTTTTCCTATGAATACGGTGGGTGTAACTACACCAGACAGATTCAAGAAAGCAATACAGCACATCTTCTCATCATCAATCGAGATGGTCAATAAATACTGGGCTTGCAAGTGGCTTTAGCAACTCATGAAAGAATAAAGACCAAACTCATCAGATAGAATCTCATTGATCCAAATAAAATGAGGAGGAATGGCCTCCCTGGAGTTGCTCAAGCAGGATGGAAAATATTGCCATTATGAGGCTAATTAAGAGTCTCAATTCACCCAAGAGCAAACAAGCTGGTTGACATCTCGTATTTTGCTGCTTCAAGAACTCAATATGCTAATTAGCCAAAGACTTGGATGACACCACATGATCAGCAAGTAGCAGCATGTAATAATAATGAAGTGTACACATGTTGCTCTGAAATGCGAGGTATCAGTATGTTCATTAAATAAACATTCCTGAGATCTTCAAGTAATGTAAACTAATGCTACTTACCAGCAGTAATTCTGGATAGCAGGAGAAGAGAACAACACCAACTCACTACTGGAAAAAGACCAACAGTTGCCAGAAGTCCATGGGCAAATGCCAGTGCCCACATCTTTGCAGGGTCTCGCCTCTCATCACCGTTCCTGTCTGCTCTCTTTTGAGAGTGGGGCAGGTGTAAAATTTCACAGTCATCAGAAATTCAACCCCAAACAGTTATCTCTACAGTGAGCCAGGTCAATAACAGAACCAAGAGCTTGATTTCAGCAGCCTTTCAGTCGCAATACTGAGAGGCAGGGGCACCAAAATGATGCTGGGAGGTAGGCGTGACTGTTGTTGTTGAACTTAAACAGTGAAAACTGTCAGCAACATCATTCTTCTCAATGCAAAATCCAGGCCAATATGTAAATAAGAGTTATGTCTAAATGTGTTTTCCTGCTTAACACACTTTGTCTGGTATACCTGTGGACACTTGGGACTGTTGTCATGGTAACCAAAAAGGATTAATTATCTGCATTCTTTGAAAGGTGAAGAGAATCCATAACCACAGAAAGAAATTGATCACAATTGATGACCACCCCATCCTTCAGATTCGCACACATTCAAGGGGAAATAATGGAAGCTGGAAAAGCAGGATGCTGGGAAGTCAGAGAGCAGGTGCCCATGGAAAGCTGGTCATAATGTGTACCTTTTCCACCTGCTCCCGTTATTGCTGCACACACAATCTGTCAGCAAACTCTTATCGTGAATTCTCACATTGTTCCTTGCACTGGGCATTGTGCGAATTCTAACCCTCAGCAATCTCTGCTCGAAGGCACCAAATAAACAAGATACCAATTTTAAAAAAAATCTGGCTTATGTGCCCAGACCACTATTCAATAATGCAAATCATTCCATGACTCTCTCCACTCAGCACGGGATCAGAGGCAACCAAATAAGCTAGGTGGGGTGTACACAGAACTTGTTGGAGAAACTCAGCAGGTCACTAGCTGTGGAGGCAAAGCAGAGTCAGGGTTTCCAGTGACCCCCATCTTCAGTACTCAGGGTCTTCATTGATAATGGGAAGAGCAATGGCAGAAAATGAAAATGTAGATGGTCATGAAAGTCTGCCTGAAAGTCTGTGTGTAGCAATAGCTTCCTGAACAGGAGATCAATACATCCTCTCACTGAGTGACATGTGCGGCTATTCCAATCGACTGCGCAGCTTAGTGGGAACATTGCTAAAAGCCTTAGAACTCAGATCTCAAAAGGATCAACTTTCAAAGAACAGAATCAAAGGATGTCCTATTCACTAGAAAAGGTGTTGAGGATAGCAAATCAGCCGAGGGTAACTGTTTGTGTGGAGTTTGCATGTTCTCCCTAGGTCAGCATAGATTTCCTTCAGGTGCTCTGGTTTCATCCCACAGTCCAAAAATGTGCATGTTCAATTGAATGGCCATGGTAAATTGCCCCATAGTGCCCAGTGATGTGCAGGCTAGGTGGATTAGTCAACTAAAATGCAGGGAAATGCATGGATAGGTGGAGGGCTGGATCTGAGTGAGATGTCTTTTGTCGGGTTGGTGAAGACTGGATGAGCCAAATGGGGATTCTATGATTATATTCTAAATCACTGCTGAGCAAGAAGAGTTCACTACCTACATCTGTGACTGGTATCATATTGGCTTTGGTGGATTTGCATCACTGCAGTCCGTAATGATGCATTTCACGCCCCAAGGTCCATCCAGACACTTCTTTACAATTCTTCACAGGATGTGTTGGGTTAGGCCAGCATTTATTTCGTATCTCAGGTCTTTGAGAAGGTGATACTGAGCTGTTTTCTTGAATACTCCAGTCTATGTACCATAGACACATTCAAAGTGCTTTTCAGCACTTTCAGCAGATTCTCAGGATTTGAACCTGAAACAGTGAAGGAATGGTAGTATAACACCAAGTAAAGATGGTATTTGGTATAGAGGAATATTTGCATGTTGAGGTCCTGCCACATACCTATCTCTATTTGAGGAAGCCTTGGTGAATTAGTACAGTACATCTTGTAGATTATACACACTGTTGCCATTGTGCAGCAGTGGTAGAGGAAGTGAACACTGAAGATAGTGAATAGAGTGTTAGTCAACTGATTTGTCCTGGATGGTGTTGAGATTCGTGAGTGCTGTTGGAGCTGAACTCATCCAGACAATGTAGCATTCCTCAGTGTGACATTGAGTAACATCCTCGATTATAGCATCAAGTCTTTGGATAGGGGCTATTAAACTTCAAAAAAAAAAATCTGCTTCTGCAGCTGTGCCTATTAGCAATAGTTTGGGATGCTGCCCATGCTCTATTTGCTCTTAAGAGTTCAGGTCAATTATTTGATTCTAGCACATTCCCTGTGTCCATTTTCATACACTTGGACAGGTCTTGATACATTTCATAGATCTCTCCCACTGCTCTTCAATTTCCCCTTTTACTTTTTTCTCATTCTGTGCTGCAGAAAGTGATGACTCATGGTACAATGATGTCCAATAAATTCTGTCTACTCTGCAGACTGTGTTGTACAAACCCTGACCAGTGTATTTACAGCAGTGTGTGTGTGTCTCTCACATACAATCGAATGGTTGCTTCTCCACCACCTTCCCAGTGCCGCCTCTAATTGCTCTCCATAACAAATGGCCACTCAGCTTAACTGTCCTTTGACATATTGAGGCCCTTAACTAACCAATCATCTTGCTTTATTGCCGCTGCAATAATATATGCAATTGGAATGAAGGATGACAGTTTGCTTACTCATTAACCTGGACTAGAAGGTGGGAAGTGGGGATAATGTTTTATTTCCCCACCTAGCCTTCCAAATCTGACTCCCACTGTTTATTCACACTCCCTGTTTTAATGAGAGATGGCAGTCAATTTCTGCACACTGAGATCCCACAAACCCTTGAGAGAATACATGGACAGTGCATCCACTTTACATGTTGGTGAAAACAGATATGACCCAGAACATCATTGCTCTTCTTATACTCCCATCAGTACTTTTGGTGTCTTTAAACATGGTTCATTAATGACTTCAGGAAAGGAAAGCTAACTGCCCTTATGATAAGCCCAACACATGACTAAACTGTAGCAATTTGGTTGATTCTTTACAGCCTCTGAAATGGTCCAGGATTCCTTCAGTTGTATCAAACTGCTAAGGAAATATTCAGTAAGTTATAGGGACATAGAGTTTTCACAGCATGGAAAGAGGCCCTTCGGCCCACAACGTCCATGACAGTGATCAAACATCTATCCATTCTAAAGGAATTTTCCAGCATTTGGCCCATTGCCTGTATGCTACGACATTTCAAGTGCTCATCTAAATACTTCTTAAATGTCTCAGGGGTTCCTGCCTCATAGAGAGCAAGCCAGGAGCACCAAGCATATCCAAAACTGAGTTGCCAACCCAGCAACGTCATAGTACAGGGCTACTTGAATGTTGAAGACTGGAAATAGCATGTTAAAGATAAAGGTAGCAATCCCTCATCTAGTTGTGAATCACAGCGGGCAATTAATGAACTATCTGGAAACGGTGACTCCTCAAATATCACCAATCTCAATGAAGAGGGAGCCTAGTGGTTGGTATCACATTGGTTTTGGGGGTAAAAGACAAGTCTGGGGCATTTGCAAACAAACTGAATGACCCATCTTGGACTGCTATGAGATCCCTAGCATAGCAGAAAATAGTCTTTCGACAATTTTATTCACTCTGTGCAACTGCAAGAACTAGCTTAATACATTAGTTACGGCAAAGGCTATGGGCCCTGAGAAGCTCTGGCTCTAATGAGGAAAAGTCGTCACGAGACCTAGCCATGTCCCTTATTCAGCTGCTTTAGTACTGCTAAAACAGAGACATCTACCTGACAAGGTGGAAAATTGCCCAGATATATCCTGTCCTTAAATAGTAGATTAAAGCCAATCTGACCAGTTACAGCTCTATCAATCCACTGTCAATCAACAACAAAGTTGTCGAAAGTATTATCGAGAGTACTATCCAGAAATGCTAATACCACAATTCTGGTCACCAATGTTACCACCAGAGCCATTCAGCTCTAGTTGTGGATAGCTTCGATTATAAAATGGACAAAATGCAGAGATAATCTAAGAGCAATTGCCAAGGAAGTACTTGGCCAAATGTGGCATTGGGGAGATCTAACAAAACTGGGGAAAACTCTCTGCTGTTGAAGTCATGCCTCATACAAAGAAATGTGGTTGTAGTTGCTGGAGACCAAACATCTCAACCCCAGGACAAGGCTGCAAGAGTTCCTCAGTGTTCTGGTATTCTAGGTCTAATCCGGTTTGCTTGCCTCACCAATGACCTGCCCTTCATCATAAGATTAGACTGGGAATGATCACCGATGATTGCGCAACATTCAGTATCATTCTAAGATATTGAAGCAATCCATGTCCATGTGCAGCAAGTCTAAGATTCAAATTTATGTGATAAGTAGAAAGTAACATTCGGAACCACACAGGCATTGAGTATTTCCAAGAAGAGAGAGCCTGAACATCTTAACAGTAATATCATTATTGACTCCTGCACATTAATCATTATAATCTATATCTACCAATATACATTCATAGATGTTTGCAGCACAGAAGGGGTCCATTTGGTCCGTCATGTTGCACTCACCTACAAAAGTCTGACTACACTAATTCCATTTTTCCAGCTTTTAACCCAGAACTCTGAAGACTATGGCAATGCAAATGAATATGTAAATGCTACTTTGATAATAAGAGGGTTTCAGACTCAATCACCTTTTCAGGCAGTGAGTTGACCAGAAAGTGATCTCAAACAGCTGTGTAAATACTGCAGATACAGAAACAGCTTGGGGCCTAGAAGTCTCCAGTGATTCTGTCACCTCCTAAATCCCCAGAGTTTGTTCATCATAGATCAGCCTACACTTCAAAAGCTCTACACGATCCAGGATACGACCGTCTTAGCATCCAATACCTTCAACGTTCACTCCTTGGCCACGATGCACAGTGGCAGAAGTTCACTGCAGCAATTCACCGAGGTTCTTCCAATTTTGTTGACTTCTACTACCTAAAGGTTCAAGGGCAGCAGATGCACGGGAACACAACCTCCAAATTCCCCTACAAGCCACACACCATCCAGGCTTGGAACTATATCACCTTTCCTGCAGTGTCTGTGTCAAAATTCTGCAATGTGCTTGCTAATAAAACTGTGGGAGTTCTTATACCATATGTACCGTAGCACTTCAAGACCAGCATCCTGTCAAGAGTCATGAGGGATGAGCAATAAATGTTGACTGTGCCAGAGATGTCTCCAATGAATGAAAAGAGTGTATTGCACTGAAGGCTTTGCCTGGGTCACATGCTCAGGCTTTTGAGTTGGAATTTATGACTTTCTGACTCAGGGTGAGGCAGCTGAGCCTGACGACAGAGGAAAGAGTAACAAGTCCCACTAAGCTGATTTGATTCAGGTCCCTCAATGTAATGGTTTGAGAGCCACTTTTCTTTGTTTAACATTAACTTAGCATATTGTGCAGTAAAGGAATGCAGCTCATTACTCTAAAACAGAAGAACCCATTACTTGTGATGATGGAAAGAAGAACCAATATTTGTTTTCCCACTATCTCTGATAGGAAGAGGCACCGATAAAATGGAAAGCTTCTTCAGTACAGTTGGTTTCCAGAGATGTGCCATAGATATGTACTAGCATTCATTTTATAATATGTACTCTTTTTAGATTGCTGACTTGGAGCTTATTGGGTCTGAGTCAGCTTCTTAATAAAGATCCCATTTAGACAGTGGAAGCCTGTAACTGGCAGTGCCACACAGCTCAGTGGAAAAAACATGCAACATTAAAAGTATAGGTCAGGGCTGATATGCTGCATTTAAATTTTTACAACAGAATTCTAAATCCTGTACCTGCTTTCTATAATTTCTAGCTTAGGGAGGAGGAAGAAATCAAACAGAAATAGAACTGTAGCTATCTCAGCATTACAATTAAAAGTTGTGACTTTGTGACACGTATTTTTGTGGCTGGATAGTTTGTGGTTCTAACAATAGCATTCACTAGCAGGGAGATACTACTTAAGCCCTCAACAAGGGCAACATGAACACCAGCAGAATATCCTGAGACTGCACACCCGTGATTTGCAGCCTGAGCTTCAATAATATTAAAAAGCTACTTGAGTTTATAAAGAACTTTCAGCATTCCGAGAGACTTAAAAGGGATTGGAGCTGCAGGTCAACGTGAAGATTTAAAAAGTGGAAAAGGAGCTAAGATTTATAAAGTGCAGAAATTGAGAGTGAGAACAGAATACATTATCCGAGAATGCAAATGTTGCCTCAGATAGGATGTCAACTTAAAGTAACTTTTCTGTCAAGCATTTTATTTAATCTAAATTAATCAACTATGAAGTAAGGTTAGATTGACTAATTCAGCAAGTTGGGCGGTTTCTGTAATGAGGAGCAGAATTATCGATTCAGGTCAATGACCGTTTGCCACAACTTGCAACGCTGATAAAAAGTAATTGACTTGAAACATCTGTTTCTCTCCATAGGTACTGCCTAGCCTGCTGAGTATTTACAGCTCTTTTCTGGCTCATGTTTCAGATTGCCAGTACTCACAGCATTTTGTTTTTGTTGATTGATTAATTAGCAGAAATACAAAAAAACTAAAGCCAATTTGATCATTTATTATTTAATTATAACTAGTACACAATTTAGGGGATAAAGTTAAAACTAAATAACAAGAAAGAGTAACAATGGAGGTCCTGAAATTTTCATGAAGCTTTTATATAATAAGTTAATTGTTTGATAGTATGGAACTTGAGTGCTGCTGAAAAAGCTTTTTACATTGTTCTCATCATGAAAATTTGCAAGAAATACCAAAGGGAAGACAATACCTATGTCGTGGAGAGGTGACTGCTGTTTGGTTGGCAAGTGGGATGTGAATGGCACAGGTATTGTCATGGATAATATATGAGTTAATGATAACTGACAGTTAACTGCTAAGCTTTATTTAAACAAAACAGATTGACTCTGAATGATTAAGGCATTGATATGAGAAATAAATCAGTAAATCTTGCTATGGAAACCAGTGCAAGCAAGTACACACACTGCAATTCTGAATACTGGTCAACATGCATTCTAGTGAAGTGTTTGTGAATTATATTGAAGAAGATTTCCTGCATCAGTATACTTATAGCTCAGTGAGAGAGGAAGCATGTGGGATCTGGTCTTTAGAATTTTCTGGGTCAAGTGAGTTAAAGTGTCTGCAAGGGAGGTTTAAGGGACAGAGATCATTGTATCAGTATGTTGGCTATGGATAGGGATGAATCGTGAAAAAAATCCAAATTCAGTAGCATGAGAATAGATTTGGGCCTCATAAATTACAACAAAGATTGCCTAGCAAAATGACAATGGAACAATGGGCTGTTTAATGTTCAAACATCAAACTGTTTCTGTATAATCCAGAGATATGCCTATTAGGGGGATCCATCAGACAAATCCAAAGCCACCGGATAACTACGGTGATAGTCAGTTGAAAACCTTGCATATTGTACAAAGTTAAAAATCACACAACACCAGGTTATAGTCCAACAGGTTTAATCGGAAGGTTTAATTGCTTTCAATTAAACCTGTTGGACTATAACCTGGTGTTGTGTGATTTTTAACTTTGTATACCCCAGTCCAACACCGGCATCTCCAAATCATTGCATATTGTAGACATCCTGTGGACAATACTGACAATACAGAATACTGAACGGCGTGGACAGAGTGGATATTGGGAAGATGTTTCCAATGGCAGGAGAGACTAGGACCCGGATGCACAGCCTTAGAGTAAAGGGAAGACCTTTCAAAACGGAAATAAGGAGAAACTTCTTGAGCCAGAGAGTGGTGAAATGTGGAATTAATTGCCACAGAAGGCTGTGGAGGCCAGGTCATTGAGTATATTTAAAACAGAGACAGATAAGTTCTTGATTGCCAAGGGGATCAAAGGTTATGGGGAGAAAGCGGGTAAATGGGGTTGAAAAAACCATCAGCCATGATTGAATGGCAGAGCATACCCCTATACGTAATGATCATATGGTCTAATTCAGTTGAAAATCAAACTGAATATAGAAAGTTCAGTGAAGAGTAAATAGGAGCAATATGAAAACAGACTGGCAGCTAACATAAAAGGAAATCAAGAAGTATTCTCTTGGCATATAAGTAAGGAAAAGGATGGGCAAAAAAGGAAGAGTGAGGCCAAAAATTAGATTTAGGCAGGGAGCACACTGCGATATTAAATGAGTACTCTGCATCCAATTTTACTTTGGGAAAGTAAGATAAAGTTCAGACATTGAATGAGCTAAAAGTTGATAAAGAGGAGTTATTGGATTGGCTGGCTTTGCTTATTTTTCATAAGGCACCAGAGCTACATGAGATGCATTCAGGGATAATGAAGGAAATATGGGTAGAAAGTGCAGGGGCACTAGCCATAAACATTCAAAAGGCAATGACAGAGACCCGGAAAATTGAACATGCTCAACAAAAGGATACAAGGATGCATCCAGCAATTACAAACTAGTAAGTTTAACTTTGGATGTGGAGAAATATTTAAGAAATGATAATTCAGTACAAATATAGTTGTCAGATGGACAAATGCAGATTAATTAAGGAAAACAGGTCCAAATTTGTTCAAGGTTGTGTTCAATTAACTTGTTTGAAGATTTGAAGAGATAATAGTGACAGTTGATGACTGTGGTGTACATGGACTTTGCAGAAGGCATTTCATAAAGTGACTCTTAAGAGGTATATCAATAAAGTCGAAGTAAATGGCAAGTGACAGCAGCAGCTTGGATAAAAAGAAAGGCTGTGTGACAGGAAACGGAGAGAGACGGTAGATTATGGTTTAGAGGGGAGCTCCATGGGTTCTATTAGTATTCAGACCAATGCTTTTCTTAAACCATTTTAATGATTTATAGCACACAGTTGCAAAATTTGTAAACGGCACAGATTCTGGAGATACTATAAAGCATTGAGGAGGATAGTGGTAAACTTCAAAAGAAAACTGACAGGTTGGTTGTGTGCACGGACAAGTGGAAAATGAAATCTAGTGCAGTAAATGTGAAGAGATACATTTTGGTAGGAGAACAAGGAAAGCTAAAAGGACATAATAATAAAGGGGGTGAAGCAGGGTAGGAATCTGGGCATATATGCACACAAGTCATTGAAGATGGCAGGATAGGTTTATAAAAGAGTTAAAAAAGCATATAATTTTATTAATAGGGGCATGAAATAAAAACCAAACAGGTTTAATGAACCCCCTGTATAAAGCCCTGATTCCGTCTCACCTAAATGTTCACTACACTTTGTGAAGAAACTAGAGGGAGTGCAGAAAAGAGTTGAGAATAGTTCCAGAATTGAGGAACTTGAGTTAGAGAGGTAGTTTGGAGATGGTAGGACTGTCTTAATCGGAGAAGATCAAGAGTTTATTTGTAAGACGTTTTTGAAATAAGGGGTCCTCCTGACGAGAGCAGATAGTCAAAAATGTTCCTGTTGGTGGAATAATCAAGAATAAGAGAACACTGATTTGAAATGATTGCCAAAAAGAGAAATGATGAAATAAGGAAAATTCTGATACGCATTATCTAGAGTCCGAAGAGGTATAACCAAAAGGTGACTCTGAAAAATATCAGTAACAAAAGAATTTTCAGGCTACTGGATAAAAACCTGAAAGTGGGACAGGTAAGTTGTCCATTTCGAGATCCAGGGTGGACATCATGGGCTGAATGGTGACCTTCATTGTTGTAGCTATTTTACAATTCTAAATGGTACAACGTAGAACAAATCCTTCCTTAAAAGCAGCATTCAAATGTCATTGTGTTACACTGTTCACTGAGGGGAGGGAATTGTGCTACTGTGCTTATTTATACAGTATTTCTGTTCGCCAAGCTGGGAATTTGTGTTGCAGACGTTTCGTCCCCTGTCTAGGTGACATCCTCAGTGCTTGGGAGCCTCCTGTGAAGTGCTTCTGTGATCTTTCCTCCGGCATTTGTAGTGGTTTGAATCTGCCACTTCCGGTTGTCAGTTCCAACTGTCCGCTGCAGTGGTCGTATATTGGGTCCAGGTCGATGTGCTTATTGATTGAATCTGTCAATGAGTGCCATGCCTCTAGGAATTCCCTGCCCAGGACCCAAATACGACCACTGCAGCGGACAGCTGGAACTGACAACCGGAAGCTGCAGATTCAAACCACTACAAATGCCGGAGGAAAGATCACACAAGTACTTCACAGGAGGCTCCCAAGCACTGAGGATGTCACCTAGACAGGGGACGAAACGTTTGCAACACAAACTCCCACCTCGGCGAACAGAACCACAACAACGCACTCGAGGTACAAATCTTCTCCCAAACTTTGAACAGTATTTCTATTTTAATCCAAATTTGTTTTCACTATGTAGTCAAAAACTGTAGTGCACCAAGTATATAAATCCATCAGTTAGCCTCTTAAAAATTAAATAAAATCAGATTGCTATTAAGAATACAGCATCATAAAAAAAGGCAAGTCAGATTGTGGTGAGAAAACAGAACCCCAGTTACAGCAAGTGCTAGATTCAGAATGAACTCTACACTTAATTTTCTACACTCTACAATTTAATTCATTGTTTAACTCTGAAGTTTTCTTTAATGGGTGGCCTGTCCTATTCACTGCTGTGACTTGAGCTGAGAACTTGATTGAGGTCTCGATGCTGAATTGAACTGCTTATTTACACCATCAATCATAGTTGCCTTTCACAGCTGGTTTGACAGACATGGGAGTGCAGCAACATCAAAGAGACCAGCACGAACCTACGAGAAGCTTGACTCTGAACTGAGGAATTAAATTAGCTCCAGGGACTACACTGCATTGAAGCTAAGTGAACAAATTTGGTTTGGCACTAAGAAGTAATGAACGTTTTCACTGGATTCAAATCCTCACGGTTTACTCATTTGATTTTGAGATCCACATTAGAATGACATGGTTTACAAATGATTCAAGGAACAGAAGGTACTGAAATCGTATACACATTGCATCTGGGTGACAAAGTTGTGTTCATATTTCAGACAGAAGCCTTCATTAGTCAATATTATAATTGTTGCAATGTTCTCCTACCTGGGCATGCATCCAGTTCATTCCAGAAATCCTGATTTCTGCTTTAAGATCCTTGGGTCTAGTTGAAGACCTAAAGTGGATATGGGTAGAAAGTGCTCTTGGAGACAATCCAATATCTCCCCACTCATCTTTCCAACTTCTAGAATTTTCTGCCAAAGTTGATTGGAAGTGGGGAGCTTTGCATGTACAATGTATCCATCAACATACATGTAAGCACATTGAAATGACAAGTAGGTTATTGCCAAATGTCATCTGATCTATTTCAGCATGATTAAGCATAAAGTTAGGCATAACAAAAGCAGAAAACTGCTTAAATTCTCATCAGTCACACAGAGGCTGAAGAGAGAAACAGAGTTAATATTTTAGGTTAGTGATACTCCATTAGTTTTCATGAAGGGTCATCTAACAGAAGCATTGACTCTGTTTCCCTAAAGGTGTGTCCTAAACAGCTGCGTATTTCCAACATTATCTGTTTACAATTTACATGTCTGCATCTGCAGCACTCTGCTCTTGTGTGAATGTATGGAATGCTTTGGCTCCTCCTAACATATAGCATAATTTATGGTATGTTGCAGAATGTGCTTTCAAGTTTAAATAAATCAAGAGATAATGCAATCTCCAGGAGCCTGACAAATTGTTAAGGCTGATAACTTTTAATATAAGAAAAGTTGCTTTTAAAAGTCTGTCAGGTAGCCTATAGATTACTGTAGGAGCATAACACAGCATAATTCTGAAATCTGCATCAACCATCCCCAGTTCTTCAAAAAGCACTTTCTAGTGAAGGCCAAAAGAACTGCAAATGCTGTAAATCAGAAACTAAAACAGAAGTTGCTGGAAAAGCTCAGCAGGTCTGGCAGCATCTATGGAGAGATATCAAGAGTTAACATTTCGGGTCCAGTCACCCTTACTCAGAACCGTTCTGAATGGGTCACTTGAACATTAACTCTGATTTTTCTCCACAAATGCTCCCAGACTTGCTGAACTTCCCCAACAATTTCTGTTTTGGTTTCAAATGAAGATAGTGCGAAGAACTTAAATAATCCAGAATCTGGAAAATCATGAGCTCAGGTATGCATAATTGAGGCAAAACATGTTTATGGATTCAGAAGATTTGACATATACCATATATTGAAAACACACATTGTGAATGGAGATATATGATATAGTTTCTCCTTAATTTTAAAAGGGAAAAATGGTGAGTGGTCTTTTCAATGGACTATGCACAGTTTGCATTATTGTAAATTGTTCTTTTACTTACATTATTCCATGGCAAGAACACTATGTGAGTATCCTGCCTGATAGTTTGACCTATCTGACATTGCGAATCGAAAGAGTTTACAATTTGAATGTTTTACTCTACCTTGAGCTGTTTCATTCCATTGTGTACTTGTACCATGAAAACAGCATTGAGATCAATCTGATCATCTTTGCCTCTATTGTATTCTGTTGTGCAGTTTTCACTGAATGCGTTCAGAGCTACTGAGGGATCATCATGTGTTCTTGTTTATGCCTGTTCACATCAGGAGCTTCATTAAAGAAAAATGCCAATGGAAACCAGTGCAGAGAAATCAAGAGTGGACAGAAAGATGGTGCAAGAGAAAGAACACAGTCTGTGCTAACGAAAGACAGATGCGTGCAGGACAGTTACGAACCACTAAGTGAGTAGCTATTGTCTGTAACACAAAGCAGAAAGGTTAGATCATGTCTCGTAATTACATTTGCAGCAGTGATCTGCACAATCCAGATAGCATTCTGCGTAAACTCAATGTGGTAGCACTCATTTCAAAGAAACCACATTCCTGGCTCAATAATAAATCGTCTAGGAAACTAGTGTCTCTGTTAACCGGATTCATGATAGTTAAACACTACTTCCGAGACGGGGAATGAAGAGCCTAAATACTTTATTCTTGGGTCAGAAGTGCACAAAAGATTGTCAAGATTAAATGTTTTTCAACTTGTTGCTGGCATAAAGGGTTAAAAGCCCACAAATCAACATAGAAATCGGTGAAACAATGCTGACAGTCCATCATTTGAAACATTATAATAATTTAATAAAGCTGCTTTATATTATCATAAAATATACAGAAATGTGGTTCTTATTTTACAATGAACCATTCACTGTGAAAATGTACATAACATATATGCATATACAGCATTATCTTATCATTTCACACAATGTTTGACAGATAATCTGGTAAAACAGTCCGTGCTGTAAGCTCCCATTGAGCTTTTTTTTGGCAAATGACCAGTGTGTGTGGTGTTATCAGATGCTTCTGAATGGCAACTCTGTGAACTTAGATGAAAGACTGTTATCTTTCTCTGTGCTTCAACTATAGCAGCACATCTGTCTGCTTCTGACGATAGCTGACTGTGGTTCCATTCTATAATTAAGTTTTTGTTTCGTGAGAGCAAATTTCAACATGTTTAAATCTCTGACAATAGCTTATTTACTGAAATAGCCTGTTTAGCCAATCATAAAGCAATCATCACTAACAGATATTAATTTGTGAAATGCCACCAAGACAACTGGGAGGTTGGGGGGGAGTGGGGATGGTATTAGCGAATGATACAAGTGTAACCCTCTGAGAACTGGGCTTCCTTTTATACTTTTGCAAAGCACTGACAAACTTTTGTTCCCACATCTATAACACTGAATTTAATTTGGAGGAATATAGCTATGTTCATACAGGTGAGTTACAATAACTTCACAAACACAAGAACATTTCTTCATGGACAATATTCTCTGGAAAAGCAGAATAATCTAATACTATATTTGTTTTCTTAAAAAATTGCCCCGAACCCACCACCATCACTAATGCAACATATAGTTACTGTAGTCCTCAAAGGGTTAACCAGGAAAACTGTTCTCACTTCATTCATTTTTGCACTTCAGCCCTCTCCATCTACATTATGCCTGCCAGAATCTTAAATATAAAATAGTATATTCCAATTAAAAGATGTTGGCCATCTTTAAAAATGATGGAGACAGCCCAATTCATCAAATCTTTAACAAATTACATGTCTTTATTCAAAAGACCTTCAGATTGAAACAAGCAAAGGAAAAGAGTTGCATGTTGTGAATTAGTTAGCACTACTACAGAATGGACTACTGAATGGATGGAAATAGTGAGAAACCTGGTAGAAAAACTACAGAGATAAAGATCAACAGACATTGGGTCTGGTGTATATTGCACTTATAAAAAACAAACTACTCAAAACAATGTAGGAATTATATTAATTAGAGTTTTGCAAGCAGTAGGCAAGCTGTAGAAGTTTCCCAAAACTTAACTGCTCCTTCCTTAGTTTTCCATGATCATTCTTTTGCATTTGGTCAACACGATATGTCATTCAGAAAGCCATCAGGTCAGGTAGACCTCCCACAGCTACTCCTCCCTCTCAACTCGCTCACTGATGCTCGGTGATTTCTTTGTTGCCAGGTTTCTGTATTGCTCCATTTTGCCTGCGTTATGAGCCACCTCCATTCCTTTCTGGATGATACTAAATGTTGCTTTTTGAAAGTTGAGTACTGCAGTTAGTGGCAGGTTGAGTTGGACATGCTCTCAAAGGCAAAAATGGCTCAGCAGTTCACTCCTCTGCAAAGCGCTGTGTGAAGAATTGCAACTGATTGACCTTATGATGGTTGCTGGGAATCCAAGTGACCTGCCTCTAAACTGATAAACCTTCTTGTACACACTGGAAATAGGTTTTTGATTGTTCGTCTCTGTTGGGAGTTTGGGACTAGAAACACGGAGGCAGCCAGTGGGACTCTCTTATGCTGCTCTAGTCTCTGTGGTTTATTTGCTGTTGTATCCTTGCTGCAGGTTTTTGAGCTCTTTCAAAGATTTACAACTGATCGCAAACATGGGGATCAGTCTTGCAGAACATCTTATTAAACACATTAGCAATGAATGGCCACCCTGAATGTACTCAAATTTACAAATATTAACACTATGACAGTTGAGACTTCAACAGCAGACAGTGTCAAAAGAACAAATCCTTAGAAAACTTGGGACTTGTTCTGGAGATTTAACAATGATCAAAATTTGTAACAACAGGCACAAATTGAGGGACGGCAGCTGCTAGTCCCTTTAGATTCTTTTATTTACAATTTCCTTTTTAATAACTCCTCCCTTTATCCACACCACCCAAAATATCATGACCTGTCAACTATACACTTCAGAACATACATTAATGATCTACTCATCACTGGGTATTACAAAGTCATACAGCTTGAAGGCACAACTTATACCAGTTGTGATCATAAGGCCTACTTTTTAATTATATAACCTATTGATCCTTCCTTAACTAATCCCAAATATCAACAGGCCAACGTGGCAAAAAGCTTGTCCTGTAAAAGTCATCTTAGGTTGTTATTTCAGTGAACGAGTGAACATTTATAAAACAGTAGACCTAGCAGATTGCGACTTGGACAAATGTTTAAAAAAATAAACCAATTATTGCAAATTTCTGTTTGTAATTTCAGATTTACAAACATCGACAAGCTGAAGCAAAGTTTTCAAAGTGTAGTGTGATAGAACTAGTGGTGGTCAGCCTTGTGTGGGACTGTGCCTCATTCGCTGGGTGCGAATGAAATGATAATTCAGAAAATAGGAAATTCATGACAAAAAAGAAACAAAACAAATTTAAAAAGAAGACTCATATCCTCTGAAAGGGTATTCTGTACATGCTTTGGCCATAAGATACCCTGCCAGCTTAACTGAAGGGAATTGTTTTTGATGAAAAGATATTGCCATTGTTGGATGATTTTAAATTTTTAATAAATATTTAAAAGAGTTTTAAAGCATTTAAATAGTACATGGATCATTTCCATGATGATCAAATCCACTTTAATAATTATTCCAATAGAATTATTTCTAACTTAAGTTCAGCCCTGCAAATGGTAGGATGTCACGTACTTCAAGACACAAAGAAGCTCAGCAACGTGCCACACCAACAGAATATATCAGACTCCTTCACTGGAATGGGTACCATTTTGCCTCTGTACCTATGCAAACAATCAACGTTTTTACATTTATTACTACATCAATATAAAATTCTTATTTATAAAGTGAGACTGCTGATATTTCTCAGCATATCCCTTGTATCGTGAGCGTAATTATGGCTAACAGAGTCAAGGGCTATTTATAGAACATGGGCACCTGATTACATGGAACACAATTCACCATTCATGTGTGGTGCGGTCACTTCCACATGTTTCACACCTCATACTGCAACCTAGAGGGGTATCCCTCTATTGAGAAAGAATAGCGTTCTGTTACAGAACATTTAGTCTCAGACCTTTGAGTTACACGTCAGGATTAAGAAGGGGTGGTAGGGGTGATATTGGGTATTTGAGTCAGTTCTACTGTACTTTTACAAGTTGCACAATGACCGTCACCCACTTTATACAGGAAGACTATGAACAAGAATCCACTCAACAAAAACAGTATAATGCCACTAACACACCTCAAGCTATAATATTTTTGTGGGATGTACGCTTATGATGGCTTGCCTTACAAAACTGGAATAAGCAATGTAGTTGGAGAACTTTGAATTCTCATTTTACTTTCTGGATTTTTGAAAATGAACATGAGGTTGAACAGTCCTCTCAACGCAGCTCCTGAAGGTGCAAACCACATCTACCACAGTTACAATGTGAAGCTTGCTATGACTTATACTGGCCTGCACAGAATACTCTCCGATGCATCGGAAACAATTGCATTTGGATGAATGTAGTTTGATCTAATCTGATCCAATTTGGATTAATTTGACTTTGGAATTGCACGGGAGCTCAAATGCTAAGCGTTTCCCTACTCTGTCTATGCCAATGAAAAAAATAATCATAAAAGGTAATGAAAAAGTACACTTAGATTTTAAAAAAGCATTTAAATAGAGCCATACTTGAAACCGAAGGAAGGCAAAAAAAAACTGTCAAGGTGTTAATATTTATCTGGATTATGGGTGGTGCCCAGTGATCACAGCACAATGTCCTGTATTCGTTTAATGCCCGGTGAGTCCTTTTCCCTGCAATCATGCAGGAGGTGGTTGATCTCTTGGACGTGCTCTGAGTCTGCTTCCCTGGATCCTGGCTCTGACAGATGTGAGGAGGTCTGATTGACAGGTCGGTCGAGATCACATGTTATTGGGCAGTGCATCACAGAGTACGTGACCGCAGGCCTGTTAGACAAGGGGCTGCCCAAATGCACAGGTGTGCTAGCAGGACTTGAAATGTCAATACCATTACTTGTTTCCTGGCTGCTGGAGACTGAACCATTCACTTTGGGACTACAGATGGGTAGATCAAATGTCCTCTTTCCTTTCAAATCTGTTTTATCATTCTCAGCGATGCGATCCCTGGGGTCTTTGCCAAAAGTTGCAAAAGTTCTCTTTGAACTGCCATTTTCATAGGGTTCAGAGTCCACACTGGTGGTTTCTATCGACAGCGCAATAACATTTTTTCCATGGTCAGGTGATTTGGCACGGCTTGCTACTGCCACCCGAGGCATCCAACATCTGTCTGAGTGACCTAAAATCCGGCATTCTTCTATGCAGGTAAAATGTTCGTTCTGATCTGGGAAGATAGCAAGATAATGAAACAACATTATTACTTTGAAAATCACAGGTTATTTTATCTTTATGTTCAAATATCTGGTTAAAAAATAGAATTAGTTAATACCCTACACTACTCTTCCCTACTTAATGTTGTTTTCTAAGACAGTGACACACAAATTTGCAGGTCTGCTGTGTCAGTGATCGTGAATGTGAGAACTGATGAGCATCATGGTGCAAGCCCTATCATCGTCCCACCAAGGATCCTGATTATTTTGCTTCTTCATTGTCTTAAAATGCTCATTAAGTTGCTTTCAATGAAATTTGAGAGAGCAATTGACTCTTGGAATCAATGTGTTGCCAGTTGTGTACAAGTACTTGTGCCATTATACTGATTAATTAGGACACTCATTTGCAGAGTTGTGGAGTTAAATGTACATGCAGTAGATAAGTGGTGGACAAACCAGATGATTCCTGCTACAATGGACATGCCGGTCCTTTATATTGGAGTAACGTTGACAACACACTTCCAGCGGGCAGCTGCTCAGCAGTATTGGCTAGAGATCACAGATTTCAGACAAAACCACTCACAACTGGATCAATTTACCCAAGAGAATGACTTCAAGACCACCCCCCACTGATGCCAATTAATGAACTCATTCTGGCATTTACCATAGCCTTCAGTAAATTTATTCCCCAAACTACCCTGGATTTGGCTCACAAGTCAACTAATTATATAAGCAAAGAGAATTTAAAATCTTTCTGGGGCTAGAACTTAAATCCTCATGTTTAATTTTACAATAATTGTGTTTCACAAAGAATGAAGTTCATCAGCAAGTTGGGGCCACCCACTTTGCTTAACTGCAGTATACATATTTTCATTATATATTAATATATATTTTATATATACATCTATCTAATGTAAATGAAGTCATGACCCGTGATGTGTGCCATCCATAAGGTTCAATGCTATGTTCTTGGTACAATTACAGCAATATGTAAACAACTTTGCCGTCATCCATGCATTAATCTACTATCTCTTGCCCTCAAGCATTTCAGTGTCAATACAAATTTGTCAATTATAAAACTTCTTTACTTCTGGAATAGGTTTTGTTGCCCAAAAAAAACATTAAAAACTTTTATCAGACCAACATTCCATTAAGGTAAAAATGATCCTTTTCCCGCAGGAGCAAACTGTTAAAGAATTTAGGGGCTTTAATACTTCCTGTGATCTTTTATTAAGTCTGCTTCCCCAGTGGCCAGATGAATTGGTTGACTGCACGGAACAAACTGTTTTCAGTTTGGAATGGGCCCCAGAGATTCACTGAGAAGGGAATACTGATTGACATGGCATTTCTGTCATGGATATTCAATAACAATGAATACCATTAAGATAATTCAGTGCTTGTTGCATCTCCTGGCATGGTATATCAAGGTAACAAGGTAGAATAGCTGCTTTGTTTGGGGTTAAGGGACAAAATACTCAATATTAACTTATAGTACAGCTCCCTGTGTACTGTGTACACATTACTGAAATCATGTTCTGACCTTGCATACTCATGTGGGCAATAGCAGATTGGAGCCCAGAATGCCATTTTATCATCATGTTGAAATTAAACGACACGTATCATGTATTTGAATTTACAGCATGTGTTCTACACAGGCAAGAATATCTACGAGGGATTTGAAATTACACCCATAGTGTAAACAACGAAACATGAGCCAGCTATCAACTATCGAAACTTAACCTTGAAATGTGCTGAAAGAAAAACAAAATACGAAAGGGTTTTTTTGGAGTCAAATTGGCTTGGTAGTAAGCTGAACAGTCGTGTAGTTATTTATTAAAATATGGTGGACAGGCGAATCATGGTGGATAAATTTATAGGTGTTTGGGAAGATGCTATTTTGCATTTCCACCACTGAAACCCACTTCATGGGGAGGCAACACCCAGCCCAATGTGCTATTCTTTAAGGTTATTGAGCAGAAAAATAAAATGCAAGTTTTTAGCCTTTTCATTCAGGCCACACAAATTACACATTCTTGTAAACAGAGTCTTGGCACTCCGTTAAAAACATTCTTGCTTTTCCATAACAAATACTAATCCCATCACAAACTGGAGTTTTATCACTTCAAAAATTGGTAAATAAAATATGATGTTGACTCATTAGGAAGTGCTAGGTGAAGACAATTTTTATTGTGTTAGAATAATCCTGTAACTATCAGTTAGGCAAAGGTAATGTCTAACTTAAAAAAAACATTTACACTGGAATATAAGTATTTTTGATGAAAAAAGGTGCAATACAGCCCTGAAAACAGGTGAAAGTTTCAGCACACATTTCTCCTGATCCCCTTGACAGTAAATCCATGCAGAATAATTGGCTGAGTGATGCAAATATTTTGCTTATTTAGCAGCTGTCAAGAATATTCACGGAACTACTGCTCCTGGATATTATATTAATATGCAAAAATAGTCACCCTTGGTTACCATTCAATACTTTAAAATCCCTTAGATCTCAGAGATGTATTATATTTGAGAAATTACAAATACACTTGCCTAAAGCCAAAATATTTCACAACTGTACTGCTCGGAAATGATTATAAGACATAAATGTTTTTTCATAAAGGCTCAAAATATTTGTTGCTAATTCAACAACTCTGTGACTATGAGCATAAATGGTGCCCTTTGCTTAATAGGACCCTGAATTTTACTTAAATTATGAGCTTCTGTACAACTTGGTTTAACCATTTGGAGCAGGTGCTACATGGGAGGCTGAGTTGAGAATGGGGATCAATGTGGTTAGAATTCTCTGGATTGCTCCTTCTTAGATAAATTGCTACTTACTGTTCTTGTTTTGGCCTCTAAATGAATGAATACTGTAGTGGGACTTACATGACCATTACCTTTCAATAAGCCCTTTAAAGGGCAGGCAGCAGCTCTTATTGGCTACTGCTACCCCGGTACGTTCCAACCCCAGCGACATTCCTAAAACCTCATGAAGTAAGTAAGGGGAGTGACATTAAAATATATGCAAAATATAACTTTTTTAATATATATATATAATGGGGTGGCACGGTTGCACATTGGTTGGCACTGTGCCTCACAGTGCCAGGGTCCCAGGTTCAATTCAGGCAACTGTCTGTGTGGAGTATGCACATTCTCCACCTGTTTGCGTGGGTTTCCTCTGGGTACTCCAGTTTCTTCCCACAGTCCAAAGGTGTGCAGGTTAGATCAACTGGCCATGCTAAATTACCTGTAGTGTTAGGTAAAGGGATAAATGTAGGGGAATGGGTCTGGGTGGGTTGCTCTTTGGAGGGTCGGTGTGGATTTGTTGGGCCAAACGGCCTGTTTCCACACTGTAAGTAATCTAATCTAGTCTAATCTAATCTACTCTAATCCCAGCTCATTTCAAGGTAGAGACAGCACACGAATAAAAGCTGCCCTGGGATATTCAGAATGGTGAGGATATTATGGCAGGTAACAGTAAGGTATGCTAAACTTGTTTTAGATGTGAAGCTATGCAGAAAGACAATCACCAAACAGATGTAACTATCATATGGTATGGGAAGATTAGATGACCGCGCCCACCAATTTACTTGTCATAAGCACATCGGCTTGTAGCAGCATTGGTATGAATGGTAACCACACAGTCCCTGAGGAGACAAACTTTTGTAATCATATTGTGTGCAATACTACTGTGTTAAGTAGGCTAGATTCAGTAATATGAACTGTTTTGAACTAAAATCTGCATCCTCACGTCTGGCAAATTCCTCATACTATCAATATCAATAAGCCTGGGGATAACCCTGGTTTGATGAGAGTGTAGCAGCGTGCCTGAGCACCACCAGGCATACTGAAAAATAAGATGCTGATTTGGTGAAGTGACAACATAGGCGTATAATAGTAGAAGTAGCATGCTATAAGCAGGATTTGGATTATCTCACAACCAATGATTTATATTTAAGCCTTGCCATATCCAGTCATGCATTGGCAATGAAAAATAAAGACTAACCAAAAGAGAATGCTCCACAAGTATCCCCATCCTCAACAATGAAAGAGCCTAGCTAAAGACAAGGCTAAAGAATGTGGAACCAAAATCAGAGGTGTGGAGGTGATAATCTATCTCAATCTCCCCGTGAGGTTCCTATTGCCAGTTTTCAACTAATTTGATTCAATCCACATAATATCAAGAAGGGGTTGGGAGCACCGGATATCACAAAGGTTTTGCATCTTGAGAACACTGTAGCTGAAATATCTAAGATTTGAGCTTCAGAACTGGCTATGTTGTTAGCAAAGCTGTTCAAGTATAGCTCTTACATTGGCACCTAGCCAGCAATGTTGAAAACTATTCAGGTTTGTCCTGCCCAGAAAAAGCCGAGCAAATTGAAACTATCCTATCAGTCTACTCTTGCTCATCAGTGAAATTATGAAAGATGCCACTGAAAGTGTTATCAAGTGACATTTACTCATCAATAACTTATGTATCACTTGGTTCCAGATCTGACTTTTTTTTATTCACTCACAAAATGTGGGCATCCCTGGCTGGTCCAGTATTTATTGCCCATCCATAACCCCAGGGTATCCTTGCAAGTTTTCATCAAGCAAGTGCCCCATGTCTAACTATTTTTTAGTGCTTTATTTTGGCCTCTAAATAACGAAATATTGTAGTGGGACTTCTATGAACATGATCTTTTTCTATGTCATTTAAAGGTCAGGCAATAGCTCTTGCTAGCTATTGCTACCCACCATTTCAACTCCTGTGACATTCCCGAAATCTAATGAAGTAAGTACAAGAAGTGCTACTTTCCTTGCAGCGTAACATTAGAAGTAGCAATATCCATTAATTAATATGGAACATTCAGTAAATCAAAAACTGAAGTAGTTAATGTCCACAGACAGAAAGACCTGGGAAATGCTCAAGCTGGGGCTGAAAGTGGCAAGTAACTTTCACATCATACTAAGTACTAGACAGTGACATCTCCAACAGGAGAAAATCTATCCATTCTCTTTACATTCAATGTTTTTACAAATCCCATAGCAACAATACTCTGGGAGTTACTGATGACCAGGAGTACTGTGGCTAAAAGAGGAGATCAAGGCTGGTTTTGCAGTGAATAATTCATCATCTGCCCCCTACAACCTCCTCCATATACAAGACCTATGTCAGGTCTGTGTTGGAATACTCCCTACTTGCCCAGGTGAGTGCAGTTCCAACAACACTGAAGCAGGTCAACATCATCTTAAACAAGGTGATCTGTTTGTTTGGCACTCCAGCCACTATTTTAAGCATTCGGTCTCGCTACAATCAGTATGTACTGATGGAAGCATGTACCATCTACACCAGCAATTCACTGAGACCCCATTGATAGTGCTTTCCAAATTCACATCTTCTCCCAGCTAGAAGTACAATGGCAGCAGACACAATGGAATGGCACTAGACGCAAATTCCCTTCTAAGACACACACAACCCTACCTTGAAAATATATCATCATCCCTCCATCTTTACTGGCTCAAATACCTGGAACTTCTTTCTTAACAGAGCTGCAAGTGTACCTACACATCATGGACTGCAGTGATTCAATAAATTGCTTCCAACCACCTTCTCAACTTCTGTAAGGGATGCACAATTACTGCTAGCCTGTTCAACTACATTCAAATCCCAGCATGATTAAAAAAAACAACAGTATCCTTTTTCAAACATTCCTATTTTACATAGCAACCAAATTGTCTAGTAGTTCCAGCATTTTGGACAATGTACTACATATCCTAACAATACCCAAAAGCTCAATTTACAAAAAGGTAAACCCACGGTAGGATGCTAAGTAGACCTCTATTTGCCCACATGAGCCTTATCTGCAACTACAGCAATGAAAAAATGCCCTGATGATGCCATCATTGTGGTTTTCCCTTTGGAGCAATCTAATAGGAAGAGAAGCCAGGCCAGAAGAAGCCCAGAAATACTTGTGAATTCTTGTGCTTAATCCTAATATGCTGATCCCACTTTGCCACTGTTTCTCACTAGGTTGGGTGGGACAGTAATAGAACCACAGTAGAAGAAGCTCACAAATTAGGAGTTTCTAGGTATCTCACCACTGAGACCGGCAGTATGTACCTACCCACATTACTCTTAACTTGAATTAAAATCAAAGCATCCTTTTCATTATCGATGGATAACCAATTTAAATATTTAGAAGAGAAATTTGCACTAATAATCCAATAATGAACACAAAGATGAATGCAGGTAGGAAAATAAATGCATTGGCAAATATGCTAATAATTGAAATTTTTATCTATAAAGAGTAATTTAGTATTTGGCGATTAGCATATGGAAACTGGAAACCATTCATCCAAACGACTGTGATGTTAAACTGATCAGCATTAATATAAAGGTGTGAATTTTGATTAGACTTTTTTTGCAAGTACTACTTCAGTTCAAGTGCTTAGATACTGAAAACCCCAGTTAAAATATTTTATTAAACAATATTCATTTGAAATATCCAAGAAGTTGTAACACAATTAACAGAATAATTGATTTAATAATTACATCTCATTACAAGTAACCCAGTACCAGAGGTAGATTACTTCATTTGGGTAAAAACACATTCATTTACTAAGCATTGCTGTGACACAATCTATCAAATTATCATGTTTTCTTTTACCAGAGTGAGGTAATTAACCATAGTCCAAAAGGGGCAATAAGCATCTCGCTTTGTGAAAGAGACCGACAGTTTCATGCATGACTTGAGGAAAACGACAAGCATGGATAAGGCAAGTTGTCAGCCCCCATGTATTACCACAGCTGGTAAAGGGATTGAATCTTCACCCCTAATGTGACTCTTTACCATACTCTAGCCATCTCACCAACTGAGTTTTAACCATAAAAACATTATTTGCTGCCGACTCTTCCAACATGTAGTTGCAAACAAACGCTCGACTGTAAAGTGTAAGATACAGGTATTGTGCCAATTTATGATTTCTGTGACAGCTTTCCAGAGAGCTGCTAAATAGAGTTGAAGTTCTTTCTTTCAGATTGTGACAAGATCTAGGTGTTAACTTGAAATACCAGTCTACCAGTTGGTTATATGGTGGCACCTGTAGGACCTGTAGCTGTAGTGTTGGAAGTGGGTGTTGGGGACGTAAGAGGATTATATGAATATAAAAGAGATGTTTTTTGAATTTATTCCTGTACTCATTCAGTATTGGAATGCTAGACAGCTTTTACAATATTCAATTTTTTGACAATATCATGATGTTAATTATGATTTGAGAATGTATCATGAATAACCTCATTAAAAAATAAAGTCATCTCTTGTTGTATTTTGGAGTAATTCTTCCATTGATCTTCCAAGGTCCAATCTTTTTAAAAATATATTCTATTCTGGAGGCTAATAACCTTTCCGAACAGAGATCTGAATTATAGATACATTTCTTCCCAGGCAGGTACTTTTTGTCTGTGCTGCACTGCAGAGTCATCATCATCAATGTCAATTCTGCACTGCTATTAGATGGTGAATGCACTCTGGTATCAGTAGATGCCAGAAAAATTAGTGAAAATAATACTGTGGTACACAGCTTATGAGTAAGTGGAGATATGGCATCTATCAAAAGCAGCAAGCTTGGGAGGAACAGGTCACTTAACTATCTCTGGATTTCAAAGCTGTACACCAACGGGGATGTCCTCACGTCATTACAGGGAGTCTCTGATTTCTAGACATCTGACTTAAGAGCACTTGTACTTATGAATGCAATCCCATACAGGAGTGCAATTTTAAAGATCTGACATATGAGTGCTCGTAGTTACGAACAGCTGTTTTACATTGTCCTGCATTACTCCTCGACTTACGTACAAATTGATTTGTGAATGAACTCAAGAACAGAACCTGTTCGCAACTAGATGAACTGGCTGTACAGAGAGATTACGGGGAATGGTTAGGAGATTATTTTACACAAGGCAGTTCAAGCATGGACTGCTTTACCACAAAGTGAGGGCAGCAGAGACCATTTCAACCTTTAAGGGGAGTGTTGAATACATTTTTCAAGCACAGAAATATTCACTGCTCTGGGGAAGAAAACACGGAAAAAGGATTCAGTTTTGAATTGTTTAAAGTAAGAGATTTTGATGAGTTGGATGGCCTCCTTCGTTATTGTAAATGCCAGATTGAGTCTGTTGTCGACCGGTTAATTGCGTGATTGGTCAACAACTCCAATAAAGTTGTATCAATGAGGCTATCAATAGAGAGAATGAACTGGGTCTTGTTCTTTGTCTGACAATTTCTACACAGGTACAGCATCTCCAATCTTCCACCATGCTAGATTTTGGGATCAACTCCTTTACACAGAATGTCTCTGTCACACACTATTGATCACTAGTATCATAAAAATAACCAGGTTTCAGATTGTGGAATGGGGAGTACCTGCATGGTGCATATCCTTACAATCATTATAGGCAGAAACATTGAAGATTTAACAGTTGTACAAATTAAAAACAAATTATCAGTATTAAAATTGAGTGATTCTTGCAAGAAAAGCGCACACTCTTCGATTTCAATACGGAAGACAGGGAAAAAATGGCTGATTCTCAATCCTGTCCAGAGAAAGCAACCAAAATTGCAATGACTTTGTTGCTGGCTAGGTGGACTGAGCAGTCTTGTGTCTGAAGAGTAGGGAGGATGGAGGGGAGGCAGATTTTAATCCACTGCAATGGACTCAGGAAACAATCGTGGATTGTATCCAATATGACTGGCTCAGGAATGGACTCTTCATTCCTGCGTTTACTCTGTTGTGGGTTGGCACTAGAAAAGGATAATATCCGGTCTTTGGACAATTCCAGTCTTTGGACTACTTGCTTTGTGGCACTGTATCCGAATGTCTAATTGTGGAGAACCAAAACATCCCGGGCAGAAATAACTCAATATTTTTCACTGGTCTCAGCAACTGAGACAGAAAGGAACTTAATTTACATGCAGGTCAGATTCAGTTTGAGTCTATTGATCCAGAATGAATTTGATCATTGCCATTATTGGCATGACATGTTGGCCCTGAAGGAGTCCAGTGGTTAAGAAATATCAAACTACTGCTTGATACGTGTATTGCCCTTTGCATTGGGGCAGAAAACCAATGGGAAGTCATAGCTTGTTGTTTCTATATCACTTTGATTTGCAGAGTTTCAAAGTGGCACTGAGTGACAAACTTTTGTTTCCTTAAATTCTGTGGTGGTCAGAACAAAGGCATCTGCTAGATTTATAAAATATACTTTTAACTCAAAATTACTGAAAAGGTGGCACAATGGGAATAGTAGAATATTTTATTCCAGGAGTTAGGTCAACTATGTAATTCATGTGTGATAAACGATGAGTACCTTACAAAGGTTACCTTCACAACTCATATAAAATAGGTAATCAATTGTATGTGCTGCTAACACCAGAGGTAAAATGTTCACTGAATGGAGAGTGGCCAGTGCTGAGATTTACATGGACCTTTAACCGAAGTGCTCTGTTTCATTTCAGTTCAGAGTGAAAAGAGGGGGTCTCTTCCTCTACCAACAAAAATAAGGTTCTTAAAGATGCAATCTGTCTGTTTCTAATTCAGCACAAGTCCACATTCCAGAACAGTCTACAGTTCAGCAATCAGCAATAGATTAATGGCCTCATTCAGAGGTGCCATTGGGCTACTAGAGAAATTAAAATGAGCCATCGAGCTGTCTTAGGCAGTTTGAGGTAAAGGTTAAGGTGCATGACTGAGGTATAGTTGAAGCCCCTGTATTCTTTAAAATCTGACCTGGATATGCTTGATACACAAAACATGGAATTTCATTTACCATCACTGATTTACCTGAGTACAGAATTCTATCTCAAATCAAAAATAATAAAAATTCAAATACATTGAATCAATTTAGGCAACCCCAGATATATTCTGCAACTTATTTATTTTATTTACAAATTCATGTGTTTTTCAATACTGGCATTGGTAGAAAATGGAACACGTTTTCAACTTTTGACATCCTGCATCAAACAATCTCTCTTCAGGCACAGCACTGAATATATAAGTAAATATGTGATTCTCTACGTTGATCTCTTGCTACGACAGCTAACTGTAGTCTAAGAAATGCAGCCTCTTCTCATGCTACAGTCAATGCACCCTTTATCAACCCATATCCCAACAGCCTGAATGCATTTGCCAATTTTGTTGCAAGCGAATCATTTGAAAACACTTTCTTCCATTTCTAGCCATAGGAGAAGGTTTGTAAGCCATTCAAACTCTTCAGCTATTTAATTTCCAAGAGCATTGGGAACAACTGTTGGCCTTGCCCGAGATGCCCACTCCAATGAAAGAATACCTAAAAAAAAATTATGGCTGGTCTGTAGCTTAACTCCAGTTACTCTCCTTGGTTCAACATCAGTTCATGTTCTTATTTAACAAAAAAAGTCAGCCTCCGTTCTGATATTTTCAATTGACCTAACCTCAACAGTCTCTTGAGGCAGTAGGTCCAGTTTTCTATTACCCTTTGCCTGAAGAATTGACTTCACTGCTGAGTGGCCTAGCTCTATTTTTAAGGTTATGCTCCTTTGTTCTGAAGTTATCCATCAGATGGAATCAGTTTTCTCTATCTATCCTACCAAATTCTTTAACCATCAACAACCTTTTGGACATAATGCTCAGTATGCTGATTTCCTTTTCAAGTGCAACATTTAAATGCAAAAGTACAGAACACTTGTATCGCCATTCATCTTGCACTGTTCAGCAACGTAAATAACCCACTGTCAAATTCCACCTAATAACAGCAACTTGCAGATTTTTGACTCAAGTGTGAAGGAATTCAGAAGTCTAATCACACTGTTATACAAATACACTCGCTTTTCCCTTTGCTATTTTCTTCAGATGGTTGGATAAGTGATTAAATGGGCTGTGGCAAACAAGATTTGCAAACTGGCTTTTTTTTTCCATAGTTGATAGAATTCCTCATTCAATCATAATCCAGATAAAATGCATAGTAATTTATAACTGAGCTGTACATTTATCGTGATGCAGAAATGGAGTTTTAAAGCTGCATTCTGCAGCTGCTGAGCAATTTTCCATTATTTTTACCTTGTCAAAGTTGGGCAGCCATGACATCAAAACACTTCCTCTGACAGCGCCAACATGGAGAATAAGATAGGGCCAAAAATTGCTGAAATGGTGTACCTCGCATGACTTCCGAGGTTAATTGGACGCTTCATCTTGCCATTCATATTGCAAGAAATATTCAGTGCAAAATTACTGCACTTGGCTTACAAACAAATAATGATGGGTGCCACAAATGTATCATTATTATCCCAGTGATTTCTGACATTATCTCCGACTGAAAGATCCATTTGAAAGTAAATAAAAACCACCCCACCATGAAACCAAACTGGAGGCTGTGGTTTAAATGTGCTTTGATGTCCTGCTTCCCAATGCAGCTGGAATGCTTTGCCAGTCTGTCAGAAGCTCAGAAAGCCGATCACATGTTCTACTGCAGGCACGTAGAGACGTCAGGAGGTGGGGATGGGACTTGAGAACAAATTCACATCATGAATGACATTGAATTGCCAGCCAAAACCTTGCCAATGCTGTAAAGTGTACATGATGTCAACATTTTGAGTTATATATTACATTGGGAGATGCAAAGGTGGAGAAGCTTAATACTTACTTGATTAGGACTGCAGCCAGGAGTAAAACAGAACTCCACATCTGCCTTCAAAAAATTAAATTTTCAAATGATTGTTAAAAGTTTCATAGTACGTTTCTCAGCTAACACATACCAGTTGTACAGCAGGTGACAGAGCCTTAAGATTACACTTAAAAGGAAGTAAATTCCCTCTGTCAAAGGTCATACTTTAAAATTCTCCTTATTTTGACAGAAGAGGTTGAGGAAAAATGCAAAGTCTTGAAGTAATTTACCACTACAATCCTCTGTGCCTAAACTGGAATCTGGAGTTTGGTCCAAATATGTATTTACCTGTACATTTTGAAGGCCCAACACAACCTGCCGGATTTAGCTGTAGTTCAATGATATCATTATGTCACTAGGTCAGAAGTTTGCAGGTTCAGGGAACCAGATTCCAGGTCAAAACTCAGGGAAAGGTTCACTCTCAGACTTCTTACCTATGAGGTGGAACATTAAATCAGCTCTGATAAGTTTAATGATGGATCCCATGGATGCTGCTTTGAAAAACAGAGGAGATTTTTCCCCAGTAGGCTACCAAGTATTTGTCTCTCAATGACTATCACCAACATAGATTATCCGTCATTATCACTTTGTTTATGGGAATGTGGTCAGTGCCAATTAGTTGCAGTATTTTCTAATTTATAACAGAGACTATCATTTTAAAAATATTTAATTGGCTGTCAAATTCCTGAGGCTGTGAACAGTGCTATATAATCACAAAGTCTGTTTCTTCTGCATTGTTTAGGTTTTATCTGCATTGATATGAAGGGGGAGATTTTAAGGAGCCTACCAGAGCAGATGATTTGGCTTTGGGGTGACTTAATTAGGTGAGCTATGCAATTTCAACTTCTTGACAATGGATTAAGATGGAGTGTTTGCGACATGTTGAGCATTACACCAGTCTGTGGTAATTATGAAACAGCAGCTTACCACAAATACGCATTAGTCTGAAACAGTTTTTAATGACGTCCTGCTCTAGGGATAAAGACCGCAGCGCATGAGAATCTTGTGACTGTTGGTTCACAATCATAAAACATGACAAGTGTCAATCAGTTTTGTGCAATAGTGCGTAAAATCAGTCATTTTCCTTGTTTAACTGTACTGGAGGGATACAGGAGAATATCTTCTTGCACAAAGACTCAGGACACCATGGGTTGTAGAAAGCGATGGCTAGCTGAGCCTCCAAGTTCAGTCATGTCTCACACCAGAATGCGGATGACACTAGACACTGAAACTAATATTTATGGGGAGCATATCGAAAATATTTTTCCACAATGAAGGAAATATCTTGCCATGAATAATCATCAGTGATGGAACAACTTTTAATGAAGTCTTAAAGCAAGTGCTAATGAGATAGTGATGCTTTTGTTTTAATTTTCCAAACCTCCCTTGGTTTGGGGACAGTCCGATTAGAGTAGAAGATAGCAGACGTACTGCATAATTCAAAAAAGGAGGCAGAAAACAGGAAAATACTAAAACTCATTATTAAAGAAGCTATAGCAGGGCATTTGTTGAAGTTCAAGGTGATCAGCAGAATCAACATGGTGTTGGGGGATTGATATCACATTTCAGCAATCTATTGGAGTTCTTTAATCGATCCCAGATTGGGGTGTAATATGTGATTTGGTTAAAGGGGAGCCAGTGAATTGAATGCACTGAAGATTTCCAGAAAGGCAGTTTAAAGGTGCCACATCAAAGGTTATTGTAGCAAATAAAAAAAATTAATGGTGTAGTGGGTGGCATATTGGCATGGATAGAAGATTGGCAGGCTAACAGGAACCACAGGGGAGGCTTAAGTGGGTCATTTTCAGTTTAGAAAGATGTAACCAACAGTGTGACACAGGGAGTGATGCTGGGATTTCAAGTGTTTCCAAATTAATGACAACACAAAGATAGATAGGAAAGTACATTGTAAAGAGAACTAAGGAGGTTGGTAAAAAAAGATAAATAGGTTATGGGAGTGGATAAAGATTTGGCAAGTAGAGTACAATGTGGGAAAATGTGGAATTGGCATTAAAAAAAATGTAAGTATATTATTCATATGGTGAGAAATTTCAGCGTTTTGTCCGTGTACATGATATGCAGAAGGTTAGTGCACTGATACTGCAAGCAATTGAGAAATCTAATGTAATATTATTATTTATAGGAGACTTGAATGCAAAAGTAGAGGATATGCTTCAGTTACACAGGGCACTACTGAGACTGTATGTTGAGTGCTGTGCACAGTAATGGTCTCCCTAACGAAGAATGTAAATTGGAGACAATGCAGAGAAATGTGGAGACTGTTTACGGAATAGTAGTTGCGAGTGATGAATAAATATGTCCCTCTGAGACAGGCAAGAAGGGGTAAGGTAAAGGAACCTTGGATGACGAGAGCGGTGGAGCTTCTCGTTAAAAGGAAGAAGGTAGCTTACATAAGGTGGAGGAAGCTAGGGTCAAGCTCAGCTCTAGAGGATTACTGGCAGGCGAAGAAGGAGCTCAAAAATGGTCTGAGGAGAGCCAGGAGGGGGTACGAGAAAGGCTTGGCAGAACGGATTAGGGAAAACACAAAGGCACTTATGTGAGGAATAAGAGAATAGTCAAAGAAAGAGTAGGGCCGATCAGGGATAGCTTAGGGAACTTGTGTGTGGAGTCTGAGGAGGTAGGGGAAGCCCTAAATGAGTTTTTTGCTCTGTCTTTACGAAATAAATGAACTTTGTAGTGAATGAAACCTTTGAAGAGCAGGTGTGCATGCTGGAATGGATAGAGATACAGGAAGCTGATGTGCTGAAAATTTTGTCAAACATTAAGATTGACAAGTCACTAGGTCTAGACCAGATTTGTCCTCGGCTGCTTTGGGAAACAAGAAATGCAATTGCTTCGCCACTTGCGAAGATCTTTGCATCCTCCCTCTCCACTGGAGTCATACCTGAGGACTGGAGAGGGGCAAATATAATTCTTCTCTTCAAGAAAGGAAATAGGGAAATCCCCGGCAATTGCAGACCAGTAAGTCTCACGTCTGCAAGATGTTAGAAAGGATTCTGAGGGATAGGATTTATGACCATCTGGAAGAGCATGGCTTGATTAAATGCAGTCAACACAGCTTTGTGAGGGGCAGGTCATGAGGATATGACTAGAAACGTTGATGAGGGCTGAACTGTGGATGTGGTGTATACGGACTTCAGCAAGGCATTTGATAAGGTTCCCCATGGTATGCTCATTCAGAAGGTCAGGAGGAATGGGATACAGGGGAACGTAGCTGTCTGGATACAGAATTGGCTGGCCAACAGAAGACAGCGAGTGGTAGTATAAGGAAAATATTCTGCCAGGAAGTCAGTGATGAGCGGTGTTCCACAGGGCTCTGTCCTTGGGTCTCTACTGTTTGTAATTTTTATTAATGACTTGGATGAGAGGATTGAAGGATGGCAGTCAACACAAAGGTTGGAGATGTCGTTGACAGTATAGATGGCTGTTGTAGGCTGCAGCAGAACATTGACAGGATGCAGAGATGGGCTGAGAGGTAGCAGGTGGAGTTCAACCTGGATAAATGCGAGGTGATGCATTTTGGAAGGTCGAATTTGAAAGCTGAGTACAGGATTAAGGATAGGATTCTTGGCAGTGTGGAGGAACCGAGGGATCTTGGTGTGCAGGTACATAGATCCCTTAAAATGGCCACCCAAGTGGACAGGGTTATTAAGAAAGCATATGGTGTTTTGGCTTTCATTAACAGGGGGATTGAGTTTAAGAGTCGTGAGATCTTGTTGCAGCTCTATAAAACTTTGGTTAGACCGCACTTGGAATACTGCGTCCAGTTCTGGTCGCCCTATTATAGGAAAGATGTGGATGCTTTGGAGAGGGTTCAGAGGAGGTTTACCAGGATGCTGCCTGGACTGGAGGGCTTATCTTATGAAGAGAGGTTGACTGAGCTCGGACGTTTTCATTGGAGAAAAGGAGGAGGAGAGGGGACCTAATTGATGTTTACAAGAAAATGAGAGGCATAGATAGAGTCGACAGCCAGAGACTATTTCTCAGGGCAGAAATGGCTAACACGAGGGGTCATAGTTTTAAGCTGGTTGGAGGAAGGTATAGAGGGGATGTCAGAGGCGGGTTCTTTACACAGAAAGTTGTGAGAGCATGGAATGCGTTGCCAGCAGCAGTTGTGGAAGCAAGGTCATTGGGGACATTTAAGAGATTGCTGGACATGCATATGGTCACAGAAGTTTGAGGGTGCATACATGAGGATCAATGGTCGGCACATCGTGGGCTGAAGGGCCTGTTGTGTGCTGTACTATTCTATGTTCTATGTTCTAAGGGTAGCCAAACTAATACCAGAAAAGGGAGGGCGTTCTTACAAGGAAATGTAGGACAGGCTAGATTTGTATGCTAGAGTTTAGAACAGTAACAGGTAACTGGTTTGAAACATTTTAGATCCTTAGGGACCTTGACAAGTAAATGAGGTCCATCAGTCTTATGGGAGAATCTAGAACTGGGGTATGTCACTCTTTAAAAATTAAGGATCACTGATTAAAAACAGATGTTAGATGCAATATTGAAAAGGTGGTGGTAGCAGAGTGCTTGAACATTTTTAAGGGAGAGATAGATAAAATCTTGTTGAGCAATGGGATGACATGTTATTGGGGGAGGAAGGACGTGGAGTTGACATTAGAGGTAGATCAGCCATGATCTTGATCAATGGTGCAGCAGGCTTAAGGGGCGGAATGGCCTGTTTCTACTCCAAATCTATCTATTGTGATGTTCTTAATTCCTCTATACAAAGCAAACAGAGGCAACCATGAGGAATTCCATTAAATGTGACTCTCCAATTAAGCTAGTCTGAACAAATAATAATGGTGTATGCATGTTCTGGCTATGGTGTAGAGCCTCCCTGTTTGTTTAGAAGATTCTCTTAGAGCAGCACTGTTGGATTTCCCCAATAACAGCTTCATCTGTTGCTGAGCTGTACATGGTATCCATGCATGCTGGTGGCATTTTACATTTTCAATTTAATTGTGTAAGGAACATGAAGAGACTGCGTAAAGTTGTGCACATTTTTGGTTTGAATGTTTGGAATGGTAATTTGTTGACACAGTCGTGACCCAAGCCTACGTTTCTGATTGGAAGCATTCCTGCTTTTTGGAAAAAATAGTTGTCAGTGCCACATCACTATGATCCTCCAAATACATCTCATATCAGCCATGCTGATTATATGGAACTTGCATGGTTAAATTCCAATTTTACACTATGTTGTGCCATATGAAATGTTGTTCTTGGCAATTAATCAAAACAAGTCACTCTGATACATTCAGCAACATCAGCGATCCCAAGCCTTTGCAGCACTGGGTACTGTGACTGGATAATGCAGGAAATGATGACATCCCCCTGCTTGCAATCTCACCTTTTGCAAAATAAGCCATAGAATGAGAAGAAAAATATTTTTGTTCAATGAAAGGAAGGCAGAGGGGCTGATCAAGGTTTCCCCTCAAGCTGTCTCTGTGTTTTCTTGTTCACTAACGATTTTTATTGATCGTGTGAACATCAGACTGCCTGTGCTAACAGGAGACTAAGAGTTTCCATTTAAGTAGCCCCACTATCATTATTCACACAAGTACTTCAACTAGTCAGTCTTAACGTGATTCTTTTCTCCAGTCGGTATAATTTTTTCAGATGACCTCTGCTCTCACATCTGAAATTTAACTCTCACTCTCTAAAACAGACACACGGCATACCATTCATTGTTTAAACATTTCTTCCTCACTGAGCATCTTCACCACATTTCTCTTCCCCTCTGCTCAGCATTATTCCTTCCCTTTAGTCATCTCGTCTGCTCTTCGGACCAGTATGCTAATCTGACAAAGGCAGATCAAATGTGGGACTCCACTGTGCAGAAACCAGAGAGCAATCTTTTTGGGAAAATCAAAGAAAGCCAAATATTGCCTTTTATAGGAATGCAGCCTTTATTCAAAGGCTGCTTGTAAACTAACTCTTGCTGTATAAGGATTTTTACCCATTTGGAAGCATGATATGGAAAAAACAGTGAGAATACAAGCTCACCCTGTCACCATGAACCACCGTGGGCTGTGTTAACAGTGGGGCCTCCGCATATCGCTCAGGAGGACGTCTCACCCTCAGGACCTGCCTATTAGTTCAATGGGATGGCAGCTCTATCACTCTTGGCAATGCCTGTGGTCAGTCAGGGTGCTGCAGGTATTGTAAGAAAAGAGTCAAGGTGGATCTTGATTGCCCTGAGAAGGTAGTTCCTGGGGTTTTTATGACAAGGAGAGTTCCTAGAGTTCAGGACACAACAGAGCAGGTTGAGGGGCCAGATTCTGTAACGCAGAGAGTCATACAGCATGAAAACAGACCCTTCAGTCCAACTCATCCATACTGACTAGGCTTCCCAAACTAAACTAGTCCCACTGGCTGTTGCCTGAGCCATATCCCTCTTGTTATTCATGTACCTGTTTGAATGTCTTTTAAATTTTGTAACGGTACCTGCATCTACACTTCCTCTTGCAGTTCATTCCACATACAAACTACCTTCTGTGTGAAAAGGTTGCCGCTCAGGTCACTTTAAAATCTCTCTCCTCTCAACCTTAAAATTATGGCCGTTAGTTTTGAACTTACTTACCTGAGGAAAAAGACCTTTGCTATTCAGCTTATCTATCACCCTCATGATTTTATAGATCTCTATAAGGTCACCTCTCAACCTCCTGTGCTCTAGTGAAAAAAGTCCCAGCCTATCCAGCTTCTCCTTCCAACTCAAAACCCCCAGTCCCAGTAGCATGCTGGTAAATCTTTTATGCACCCTCTCCAATTTAATAAAATCCTTCTTAAAGCAGGGTGACCAGAACTGTAGACAGTCGCCTAATCAATGTTCTATACAACCTCAACATGACATCCCGACTCCTATACTCAATGATCTGAGCAATGAAAGTAAGTGTGCCAAACACCTTTTTTTAACCACCCTATCCATTTGTGATCAACTTTCAAGGAACTATGTCCTTGAACCCCTGGAAGAATGTTGCATAGCCTCTCTGTGGGGGTGGGAGTGGGATATTGCTCTCTATGTACACGAGGCAGACTTGATGGGCCAAATAGCCAAATGAAAGGTGATGGGCTAACCAGTAGGACCTATAAACCCCATCCTAACTACATCCGGCAAGGGCATAGAAAATTCAGCCTATTGTTCCTTTATAAAAGAACCTAGTTGCCTGTGAAATCTCCTCCAGACAGATCAAAGAGACTATGCAGTGTCCAAAATGCATCATCAATCAGGGTTATTGTCTATTCCAAGCTGCTGAACTGACTGAGAAGTATTAGAACTGGCTGGTTGCTAGTCTGATCATCATCAGTTTTCTGAAAATTGCTATTAAATTGGTGAGTCACCTTAGTTACACACAAGTCATTGTGTAAAAAAAAATGTCCTGTTGGATAATGTAGAAAGACCACATGTTTTATGCCGATCAAAGTAAAACATGCTACCATCAGAATACACCATCTTCAAACTCTGAAAGTAGAACTGTTCATGCATCAAAATAATAAATGTAATTCAATCATTAATTTTAAGATTACTGTAAATGTGAACACAGCACTGCCCTGTTCATTGACCCGCTGATGATAAATAAAAGGCGAGCAAATTATCTTGCAAATGTTATTGAAAGGAGACTCATTGTAAATGGAAATATTTGCTAAATTGATTAAAGGATTGAAGGATGAGAAACCCTAAAATACTTAAAAAAGTAACTAGTATATCATGTACGATGGAATCTTAGATTTCAGATCTAAAGTCCTTTATATTTTTAAAAATACATAGGATACCATAAAATGCAGCAGTGACTCGTTTATTGGCTGTTTCTTCTGGACTAACATTCAAATTGCAAAATTTTCTGATGTGTTATCACAAATTAAGGACTATACTTGGAGATGGGTGGGCATCTCTGACAATTAGCTAATGGAAGAACCACTCAAAAAGTTATCAAATGCTAAGCTACGAAAGGCAATTTATCCATGCCAAATAAATTTCCCTGGATATATATAGAGTTAGCTAGTGATTGAACATTCAACCATATTGAGAGCTGCAGAGAGCACATGTTAACAACCCAATAAAAACCAAAAGAACTGCAGATGCTGTGAACAACCCAAGGCTAGCAATCTGGATCTAGCAGACATGTCTTCATTCATCCTACATTTTTCCCTACTACAGCTTTTCTGAGCTTGGGGCACTTTTATCAATGGCTCTGAATCTCATGTCAATGAAGGGATGACAGAGTCAGAGGTCTACAGCATAGAAAAGTGCCCTTTTGCCTATCTTGTCTGTGACAGTCAAAAACAGCTAGCTAACTATTCTAATTCCATTCCCCAGCACATGACCCACAGTTGTGTATGCCTAGGTATCACAAGTGTACATCCAAATACCTCTTCAAGTTATGAGGGTTTCTGCCATTTACCACCCTTACAGGCAGTGAGTTCCAGATTCCCATCATCTTCTGGGTGAATATTTGTTTCCTTGCAGCCCGTCCAAACCTCCTGCCCTGTACCTTAAATCTATGTGCTCCAGTTATTGATCCTTCCATCAAGGAGAAAGGCTCCTTCCCGCCTATTTGTCTCTCCTCTCCATAATTTGATTCATCTCAATCATGTCCCCGTCTCAGTCTCCTCCGCTCCCAAGGAAAGCAACACTAGTCTCTCCAATCTCTCTTCATAAATAAAAAAAAATGCAGCCAGGGAACACGCTAGTTAATTTACTCTGTACCTTCTCCAGTGCATCAGATGCCTCCTATGATGTGGATTCCATAACTGCACACAAGCTGTGGCCTAACCACCATTTTACACATTTCCAGCATATCCTCCCTGCTCTTAAACTCTACACCCTGGCCAATAAAGGCAGATATCCTAAATGCCTTGCTAACCACCTTATCCATCTGTCCCTCTACCTTAAGGGTCAAGAGAACATGCACACCAAGGTCCCTCTAATCCACAGTGCTTCCACAGTTCGACTGTTCATCATGCACTCCCTTGCCTTGTTTGTCACCTCACATTTATTAGGATTGAATTTCATTTGCTGCTGATCAGCCCACCTGACCAGTTCATTTACATTCTCCTGTAACCTAAAGCTAACCTCTTCATTGTTTATTATGGCTAATGCACCTAGGTGCACAACCTGGTCAATACAGACAATTTAGCATGACCAATTCACCTGACTTGCGCATCTTTGGGAGGAAATCAGAGCACTTGACAGATATGGGGAGAACAATGCAAACTTCACACAGTCACCCAAAGCTGGAACTGAACCCAAGTCCCTGGTGCTGTGAGGCAGCATGTTAACCACTCACAGGCAGCATGGTGGCTTAGCGATTTGCACTGCTAAATCACAGTGCCAGGGATCTGGGTTTGATTTCACCCATGGGTGACTGTGTGGAGTTTGCACTTTCTCCCCGTGCCTGTGAGGGCGTCTGCCAGGTGCTCTGGCTTCCTCCCACAGTCCAACAAAGATGAGCGGGTTAGGTGAATTGGCCATGTTAAATTGCCCATAGTGTCCAGGGATGTGCAGGTTAGGTGGGTTAGCCATAGTAAATGCAGGGTTACGGGGATAGGGTAGGAAGGGGTGGGTCTGGGTGGGATGCTGTCTGATGATTGGTGCAGACTTGATGGGCCAAATGGCCACTTTCCACTTATAGGGATTCTATGATTCTATTACTATTTACAGCCTCACCAATTTTAATATCCTCAGTGAACTTACTGATCAACCCTCTTACATTCAAATCATTCGGCAAGGACCCCAACACTGATCACTGTGTAACTCCAATGGACGCAGGCTTCCAGTTATAGAAACACCCCTTGACCAGTGCGCACTCTTCATCCTGCCACTGAGCCAATTCTGCTTCCAATTGGCCAAATTTCCTTGGATTCTATTGGCTCTTATCTTCACTAAGAGTTTCCCATTTTGTATCTTACCAAAAGGCTTGCTGACCTCCATGTTGAATGCACTGCCCTCACCTACACACTTGGTCACCTCTTTAAGAAATTCAATCAAGTTGTTCAGACATGATCTCCCCTTAAGAAAACCGTGCTGACTGTTCTTGATTAATCCCTGCCTTTTCAAATATAGATTAATTCTGTCCCTCAGAATTAGTTCCAATAGTTTCCCCATTCTTGAGATTGGACTGACTGGCCTGTAGCTTCCTGGTTTATCCCTTGTCCCTTATTGAATAACGGTACCACTTTGGCTGTCCTCTAGTCCTCAGACATCTCTCCTGTGGCCAGAGAGGAATTGAAAATCATTCAGTGTCCCTGCTACTTTCTGCCTTACTCACTCAACAGTCTGGGATATATTTTATCCAGCTTGTGCATTTTTTCAACTGAAGCTGAGGTCTTTTACGTTTGCAAAACTGCAGAAAAACTACTTTCATATGAGCTGATGGGCAAAATGTTAATGATCAAATTTCGTGCTTAAATAAAATATGTAAATAATGGATACATTGGGATGTATTTACGCATTAGACCATGTTTTCCGACATAATTCACCTTAAACTGTTGGTAATTAACTAGATAAAACACATAAAAAAACACTTAAAAAAAGCGTTTAGCAGACCCAGAAGCTAGTGTCGCGCTAGGTTACCTGGGTAGGGTTTTTTCCTTATTTAAACGCGCAGGCGAGTAACCCGAGGCACTACACGAGTAGTGCCTCCCACCCGTCCTCCTCCTCTAACCTAATAATAAGACCAGTTGTGACTAGCAGGTAAGTGCTGCATTTTGCTTGTTTGTTTCTTTAGATTTAGTTGTTTTTTTTTAAAAAAGAAAACTTACTTTTTAGAGGGATGGCAGTGCAGACAGTGCAATGTTCCTCTTGCAACATGTATGAGGTGAGGGAAGCCATTAGCGTCCCTGCTGATTACACTTGCAAGAAGTGCACCCATCTCCAGCTCCTCCAAGCCCGTGTTAGGGAACTGGAGCTGGAGTTGGATGAACTGCGGATCATTCGGGAGGCAGAGGAGGTCATAGATCGGAGCTTTAGGGAAGTAGTTACTCCGAAAGTTATAGACAGATGGGTGACAGTGAGGGGGAGTGGGAGGAAGCAGCCACTGCAGGGACCCCCTGCGGTCATTCCCCTCAAGAACAAGTATACCGTTTTGGATACTTGTGGGGGGGATGACTTACCAGGGGGAAGCAACGAGGTTCAGGCCTCTGGCACGGAGCCTGGCCCCGTTGCTCAGAAGGGAAGGGTGGAGAAAGGTAGAGCGATAGTTCTTGGGGACTCAATAGTGAGGGGTACAGATAGGCGGTTTTGTGGGGGCGACAGAGACTCACGACTGGTATGTTGCATCCCAGGTGCAAGGGTACGTGATGTCTCTGATCGTGTTTTCCGGGTCCTTAAGGGGAGGGGGAGCAGCCCCAGATCGTGGTCCACGTTGGCACCAACGATATAGGTAGGAAGAGGGGTGAGGATGTCAGGCAGGCTTTCAGGGAGCTAGGTTGGAAGCTCAGAGTTAGAACAAACTGAGTTGTTGTCTCTGGTTTGTTACCCGTGCCACGTGATAGAGAGTCGAGGAACAGGGAGAGAGAGCAGTTAAACGCGTGGCTACAGGGATGGTGCAGGAGGGAGGGATTTCGGTTTCTGGACAACTGGGGTTCTTTCTGGGGAAGGTGGGACCTCTATAAAAAGGATGGTCTACACCTGAACCTGAGGGGCACCAGTATCCTTGGGGGGAGGTTTGCTAGTGCTCTTTGGGAGGGTTTAAACTAACTCCGCCGGGGCATGGGAACCTGGACTGTAGCTTTAGGGTACAGGACCTTGAGTGTAGGGAGGTTATGAAAAAGGCAGCAATCTCGAAGGAGGGTGCCTGTAAACAGAAGGGTGGCTTGAAGTGTGTATACTTCAATGCCAGAAGTATAAGAAATAAGGTAGGTGAACTTGCAGCGTGGGTTGGTACCTGGGACTTCGATGTTCTGGCCATTACAGAGACGTGGGTAGAACAGGGGCAAGAATGGCTGTTGCAGGTTCCAGGGTTTAAATGTTTTAGTAGGGTCAGACATGGGGGTAAAAGAGGGGGAGGTGTGGCATTACTTGTCAAGGATAGTATTACAGCGGTGGAAAGGACGATGGAGGAAGACTTGCCATCTGAGGTAGTTTGGGCTGAGGTTAGAAATAGGAAAGGTGAGGTCACCCTGTTAGGTGTTTTCTACAGGCCTCCTAATAGTCCGAGAGAAGTAGAAGATAGTATTGCGAGGATGATTCAGGAGAAGAGTGAAAGTAGCAGGGTGGTTGTTATGGGGGACTTTAACTTCCCAGATATTGACTGGGAAAGCTATAGCTCGAGGTCGTTAGATGGGTTGGTGTTTATCCAATGTGTGCAGGAGGGTTTCCTGACACAATATGTAGACAGGCCAACAAGAGGTGAGGCTATACTGGATTTGGTTCTAGGTAATGAACCAGGCCAGGTGTTAGACTTGGAGGTAGGTGAGCACTTCGGGGACAGTGACCACAACTCGGTGACTTTTACTTTAGTGATGGAGAGGGATAAGTGTGCACTGCAGGGCAAGAGTTATAGCTGGGGGCAGGGAAATTATGATGCGGTGAGGCATGACTTAGGATGTGTGGATTGGAAAAACAGGCTTCAAGAGAAGAATACTAATGATATGTGGAGATTGTTCAAGGAACAGCTACTGAGTGTCCTTGATAAGTATGTACCAGTCAGGCATGGAGTTAAGGGTCTTGTGAGGGAGCCGTGGTTTAATAAGGAATTGGAATCCCTTGTGAAAGGGAAGAAGGCGGCATATGTAAAGATGAGGCGTGAAGGTTCAGTTGGGGCGATTGAGAGTTATAAGGTAGCCAGGAAGGATCTAAAGAGAGAGTTAAGAGCAGCGAGAAGGGGACATGAAAAGTCCTTAGCTGGTAGGATTAGGGAAAATCCAAAGGCTTTCTATAGGTATGTCAGGAATAAAAGGATGACTAGGGTAGGTATCGGTCCAGTCAAGGATAGTAGTGGGAAGTTGTGCGTGGAGGCGGAGGAGATTGGAGAGACACTAAATCAATACTTTTCGTCAGTATTCACTCAGGAACAGGACACTGTTGCTGGTGTGAATATTGAGTCACAAGTGATTAGAATGGATGGCATTGAAGTATGTAGGGAAGAGGTTTTGGGAATACTGGAAAGGATGAAAATAGATAAGTCTCCTGGGCCTGATGGCATTTATCCTAGGATCCTCTGGGAAGTTAGGGAGGAGATAGCAGATCCATTGGCCTGGATTTTTATGTTGTCATTGTCAACGGGAATAGTACCAGAAGACTGGAGGATGGCGAATGTGGTCCCCTTGTTCAAGAAGGGGAGTAGGGATAGCCCGAGTAACTATAGGCCAGTGAGTCTGACTTCTGTGGTGGGCAAAGTCTTAGAGAGAATTGTAAGGGATAAGATTTATGAACATCTGGATAGGAATAACGTGATCAAGGATAGTCAGCATGGTTTTGTGAAGGGCAGGTCGTGCCTCACAAACCTTATTGAGTTCTTTGAGCAGGTGACTAAGGAGGTGGACGAGGGTAAAGCAGTAGATGTTGTGTATATGGATTTTAGTAAGGCGTTCGATAAGGTACCCCATGGTAGGCTAATGCAAAAACTACGGAGGTATGGCATTGAGGGTGCATTAGAGGTTTGGATTAGAAATTGGCTGGCTGGAAGGAGACAGAGGGTAGTAGTTGATGGTATAGGTTCATCTTGGAGTGCAGTTACTAGCGGTGTACCTCAAGGATCTGTTTTGGGACCACTGCTTTTTGTTATCTTTATAAATGATCTAGAGGAGGGGCTTGAAAGCTGGGTGAGTAAGTTTGCGGATGACACAAAAGTCGGTGGAGTTGTGGATAGTGAGGAAGGATGTGGCAGGTTACAGCGGGATATAGACAAGTTGCAAAGCTGGGCAGAAAGGTGGCAAATGGAATTCAATGTAGCTAAGTGTGAAGTCATTCACTTTGGTAGGAGTAACAAGAAGATGGATTACTGGGCTAATGGTAGGCTACTTGGTAGTGTGGATGAGCAGAGGGATCTTGGTGTCCATGTACACAGATCTCTGAAAGTTGCCACCCAGGTAAATAGTGCTGTGAGGAAGGCATATGGTGTACTGGGCTTTATTGGCAGAGGAATTGAGTTCCGGAGTCCTGAGGTCATGTTGCAGTTGTATAAGACTCTGGTGCGGCCTCATCTGGAGTATTGTGTGCAGTTTTGGTCGCCATACTATAGGAAGGATGTGGAGGCATTGGAACGAGTGCAGAGGAGGTTTACCAGGATGTTGCCTGGTATGGTAGGAAAATCGTATGAGGAAAGACTGAGGCACTTGGGGCTGTTCTCATTGGAGAAAAGAAGGTTTAGGGGAGATTTGATAGAGGTGTACAAGATGATTAGGGGTTTAGATAGGGTAGACACTGAGAACCTTTTACCGCTAATGGAGTCAGCTGTTACAAGGGGACACAGCTTTAAATTAAGGGGTGGAAGTTATAGGACAGATGTTAGGGGTAGATTCTTTACACAGCGGGTTGTGAGTTCATGGAATGCCCTGCCAGTAGCAGTGGTGAACTCTCCCTCTTTATGGTCATTTAAGCGGGCATTGGATAGGCATTTGGAAGTTATTGGGCTAGTGTAGGTTAGGTAGGATTCGGTCGGCGCAACATTGAGGGCCGAAGGGCCTGTACTGCGCTGTATTTTTCTACGTTCTATGTTCTATAACATTGAACAAAGTGCCAGTCAGATTGCATTATTTAATCAGATATAGTGTATATGACAGTTTATCTGGGATCCATTTCAAACGCATTAGACAATATCTGCTTAACACAGAATGTACACACATCCCTAGAAATGGGTATAGCTGAACATGCTAAATGGAAATTACACTGGTTTTCCAACATTGTACCTGTCAAGAAATTTGGTCAGCTTAATAGAAAAAGTTCAGAGCATCGATACAATTTCACAGGAAAAATCAAGCACACAAACAGCAGCAACTTTTGGGGGGAGTTGGTGAAAAGTCTGACTCTAACAATTACATACTCATTAGACAGCAATCAATTCTAAGGAAATGAATAGGAGCAATTATAAGAATTAAGATAGAGAAATAACTGATCAGCAATAACTTAAATTTGCGCCACTAAATTGGTCAGAGAAAATTCAGTTTGCTTTGAGAATGTCGAGAATAAAGCTCCCCAGAGCAGAAATGTGAATGCAGTAATTAATTATGGAGGTATGAAGACAGATTATATGATTTTAAAATGGCTGAATTATGTCATCAAGCTCTGTTCCCACTCACTCATTCATTCTGCTACAACTGAGTCATAGCCAAAGCATAGTCTCAACTCCCTGACACCATGTAGAACCAAATTTGCTGACAAGGCTCAAACTGATTTAACAATCTAGACAGAGGATGCAGAAAAGGGTTTACCGAACGCTTAGACTGCACAGCCAAACTAACGAACAAACGTTAATATCAGTCGGTTAAGAAATGGATAAACGTAGCAAAGCCACTAAAAAAGAACTGAATGCAGCGCTGGAACATGTAACTACATCAGGACATGGTTACAGAGGCTACTCTAAAGTATTTTGAGATACTAGTCAGACCACATTTATTGCAAAAGATACCACATCACAGAAAAACAGAACTTCAAGGGAGATGAGATCTGAGGAAAGATGATGGAAATATAATGTTTACGCCTTGGAAAGAGAAGGGTGAAGGAGTCTGAAAAATGTATATCAAATGGTATTGATGAGGTAAAACCAAAATATTATTTCAATGTAATGTCACAGGACATGGTTGAAAATTGTTCAAACACAGATTTAAGGATAAATATCAGGAAAAACCTCTTTATTCAGTGCTAAGTCCTCAGTACAATCTGTTTTATAGTTTAGAGGAAACAAACACTTTATGTTTAAAGTTTTGCTGAATGTTAAGATGGAGGCATTCATTGTAATAAGTGATACGCTTTAAAAGGCCTAAAATCACAGAATCCTTATAGTGTGGAAGCAGGCCTTTTGGCCTACTGAGTCCACACCAACCCTTCGAACAGCATCCCACGCAGAAGCAACCCCTTACCCTATCCCTATAACCTGCATTTCCCACGGCTAATCAACCTACCCTACATATCCCTGGACACTGTGGGAAATTTAGAATGGCCAATCCACCTAATCTGTATATCGTTGGACTATGGGAGGACATCGGGTTACCCGGAGAAAACCCACAGACACGGGGAGACTCTGCAAACTCCACACAGACAGTCATCTGAGACTGGAATCAAACCAGGGTCCCTAGTGCTGTGAGGCAGCAGTGCTAACTACTGAGCCACTGTGCTGCCTCAGTATTTCGATATTTTAAGATTCTATGCCAATGTAGTTTTTATATTTTGTTGGATTGTACTTACTTTAGAGACAACTAGGAGAAATTTAAACACTGAAATCAAGGCTTTCAACTGAAAACATTAGGATAAATCCACAAAACACTGGAAATGTGAAACAAAAACAAACTGCTGGGGAAACTCAGCAGGTCTGGTAGCATCTGTGGAGAGAAAGCAGAGTTAACATTTCAAGTCCAGTGAAGAAGTCACCAGATCCAAGATATTGACTCTCTTTTCTCTTCTCAGATGCTGCCAGACCTGGTGAGTTTCTCCAGCAATTTCTCGTTTTGATACCACTTTACTAACCAGACATGGAACTAGATCAAACTTTTGGAAGACAACCATAACATAAAGTGTTATCTGGGTGTATACAGCACTATTCAGAAATAGAAACACATTCAAGACTTTCTTGTATGTATCTCAGTGCTTTTGGGTCAATAATCTTAAACTAGGACACTTGTGCGCAAAGGTCAAAGTGGTCCTTTTTCACTGATCCCATTTAGGAAAAATGTTCATCGCCCAAATTAACAACGTACTCAATTGCCCATCTCCAAAGACTCATGGGCATAAAAGTGTAATAAACGGATTTACACAGGAAAATTGCTGTGTTCCTATATGGAAAACACGCTTTTTTTAACTTTTGTTTCAAGTGAGCAACTTGTTCTAAATACTACATGCTAGATTAATGTCAGACATCTGGCACATTTAGGTCGGTGCAGTCTCAGCACGCCTTTCTGAGAGTTATTACCCATAGTCGTCAGTGACATGCTGACAGGTAAAACTCTGCCACGGGCTGTACATAGTTTCCCATTAGCTCTGGCTGGTAATGCATAGAAACTGGGTAACCTCAGGAACATTTTTTTTTATTTTGTACAACACACAACAATATGTCCTTCTATGTTAGTGCAGTGCTAATCAGCTTTGTACAAAGCAACCTCGATGCAGATATTTGATTCAACCTGAACTTATTCCAAGGCCGTTCAGCCTGAAACAAGACCTGAACCACAAAAATCACTATCAGAATCAATAGTACAAGAGGAAGCCTGGCTCGGCTCCAAGCTCTTTCTGGTGTTTCCGAGAACTCAGCTTTTCACCCAATCTAACCTCCTGTAGATCCCTCACCCCATCTGCCCCAACATATTAATGGTAGTGCTTTCAGTTTCTTAGCCCTAAGGCCTTAAGTTTCAGAATTCTCTTCTGAAACCTTTCTGTCACTCCTTCCTCCCCTTCAGTTGCAAGTTAAAACTGAACTTTCCAAAAAAAAAGCTTTTGGTCACCTGAGTTAAATGTGTCCTCTTTTGCTTCACTCTCAATTTTGCTTCTACATATGTGAGCAATGCTTTCTTAAGTTAAAGGTCTTATGTGATTGTTGGCTGTTGCTGCTATTGCTTATTGCCTGTGAGAGATTCAACTTTCTTCCATGTTATAGGAAATTCAAGGTGGAAATAATTGCAGTTAACTGGGTATTCACATGGATTCACTCAATTAATCTACTGCATTTTAGATAAGTGTAAATTTCTTATTTCCCCTATTTTGTGTAAAATGTATATCATGCTTGCTGTAGGACTTGTGATGATGACCTCAAAGTTTTGTTACCTGGGCTCATCCAGAAAATATTCATTGTATCAACAGTAGCTGGGACATTTCCAATTTCTCATCATTGCAGTGTTTTCCAGTGCGTGTTTTCCATTGAATATTTTTTGCTTTTGGTCTGGAAAATGGGCTGAACTAACCATGGAAACTTCAGCTTGTCCGTATAGTGCAAAAGCACTGCAAATGTGATTTTTAGTTCAAATTCCACTTTGGAGGATAGTATTTTTGTTTATTGCTAGCTGTGAGCTTGCTAAGAAAGTAGCCGTGGATCAGCTGAAGGAGATGGACAATCACTTTCAGATATTTGCCATATAAAATGAGTTATTTCTTACTTTCTTGAATTCACTGTTTCAAAGCAGGTCTTTGAAAATTGTTTACTGAATCAGCATTTGTTGAATCATCACAGGCAGATAGGAAGCAAATCCCCAAGCTTATCTCAATTGCAATAGGGACCAACCTCCTTGCTGTTAATACAGTCCACACACTAGCTACTCAATCAACCACCTTCTCTTATCTCTCATAAATGGGTCTCAATGACAGTTTTAATCAGTACAACATGTATTGTGGGGTAAGCCAATGTCAGCAAAAGTCTGGACTTGACCTACTTGCTCATTGTGATCTCAGATGAGCTGAGAGTAAGAAAACTGCAACTAAATAAGTTATCCCTGAGCTGCTCCTGATTTTATATGAGGCACAGAGGCAGGAATTTGTCTTATTTGTAACTTCCTGACGTTGACATTTTCAAATGGACAACAGTACGTCTGCCATGGGAATTTCAATGGAATAATTCCCTGCTGGTCCATTACTTCGTATACAGAGGAACCTTGATTATCCGGCATTTGATTCTCCAAATTTAGGAATATTTGGCAAGATAGCAAGGTCCCGATGCTTGGCTAAACTGTGCAGTCCAGCATTCGATTATCCAAACATTCGATTATCCGAACAAAATACTGCCCGCCCGTGTCATTTGGATAATTGAGGTTCCTTTGTACACCAAATGACATTTGCTGCATCTACTCTCCCCTTTTGGTAGCTGACTTAAATCTGAACCCTGTGGTCACCATGAAATTCATTAGTGGTAACAATTTATTTTTAAATACTGCGTCAAAACACATAAAATTGTGAATTCTGAAAAATTCCACTTCCTATCAACCCACCCTTTTTAAATAGGAACAGAAAATGCTTGAGAAACCCAGCTGAACCAACAGCCTCTGTGGAGAGAGCTTTGAACAATTAATGTTTCAATTCCACCATAATTGTCTTTGGAAGGTGTGAAGTCACCAGTTTCAAAGAAGAGTAATATCAGACTAGAACTGTAAAATTTATTTCTCTCTCTTCAGATGTTGCCAGGCCTACTGAGTTTCTTCAACACTTTTTGCTTTTATTTCAGACCTCCAAAATTCACAATATTTTGCTTTTGACTCCATCCCCCTCCAAGTCAACTATCCGAGGCTGAATTAGACTCTTCACAACAATCATACTTCAGCCTGAGTTGAACTTCTAACCACATTCCTGTCCCACTATCATGACTGCTTACCTTCAATTTCTATAACATCACACACTCATCCCGTCTCAGTTCATCCATGCCTTTGTTACCTCTAGACTGGATTCTTCCAGAGCACTCCAGGTCAACTTTTGTCATTGTAGCCTCGATAAACATATCAAAGGCTCTGATATCCGTCTGCTAATTAATACTTTGAACTTTATTGACTCCCGGTTAAGCAATGCCTAGATTTTAAAACTTTCAGCTCCAGTGGCACAATCTTTTCTATCTCTGTAATCCCTTCTAACTATAAAACACTCTGAAATTTCTATGTTTCTCTAATTTGAGTCTTTTGAACATCCCCAATTTTAAGCTCTCCCATACTGATGATTGTGCCTTCAGTTGCCTAGTTCTTAAACTCTAGAATTCACTCTGAAACCCTCTTTGTTTACCTTTTACTCTGAAACCTTCTCTGTTTACTTTTCTACCTTTTAAAGCAATCCTTAAAATCTACCCTCTTTAGTCAGGTTTAGGGTTATTCTCCCAATCCATTTACAAACTTGAGAAAGACCTTAGGACATTGTTAATGGCCCATTTTAACTAGGTGACATTGTTCTGAACCTTCCCTGAACATGTCTGTTCTCAGGAAAATAAAGCAGTTTCTCTGGCATTTCCTTATTCTTGGTATTATTCGAGTAATCTTGACATCATTTGCAAGACTTTGATATTCATCCTTAAGTATTAGATATCTAATGTCTGAAATGACACATTTAGATCCGGCCTGCCCGATTTTACAGAACTCAAACAGATATTGTTATTGATAAATTAAATGAGAACAATGATACACATTTGAAGCATATTGATGCAGACGTCAAAATCTGATGGGTTTTCTCTTTTTTCACTGAGATAGCAAGGAAAACAAGCTTTTTTCATTTAACTTTACCAGATAATGCTCAAGCAAAAATTATCCAAGTGCTAAAATTTGCAGTCTACTTAACAAGAAAAATCAGGCGAATCACAATCTTCTGACTTCTTTCCTCCCAAGTAACCTCTGCTAAATTATCTGCAATACTCTTGTGCATGTTGGTCTCTTGAAAGCAATCACCTTACAAATTCTCAAATATTGACAAAAATTAGGATACTTCTCCAGCATTTCCCTTCTCTATGACCTGTCCCACCCAGGCAAAAAAAGCAACATGTCTTGGGGATATCAACATTTCTATGTTCAAGTCACTCACAATGCTTTGACATGTATCGCTCTTTCCATTTGCTGAAACAATATCCTGGATGTTCCTTTCTAACTCTATTATGGGAGCATGAGCTCCACAAACACTGCAGCAGTTCTAGAGAAAGGCCATTCCACTCTCAGTGGCAAAAAGAGAAAGGCAATAAATGGGAGTCTTGTGGGTGTCACCCATATCTCAAGGACAAATGAAAAATAATTAACGGTACAGTTTCAGTGAATAAAAAAAAACTATCAAATAGTTTTGAAATAGCTATGGAAAAGTGACAACATGAAAAGTATATTTTGATGACAAATCATTTGATCGAAGGAAAAACACAAAGCCTTGAACAATGGGACAATAATGCGATGGAAATCTTGTAAAACTTATCATTTTAACAATTCCAAATGAATTATTAATCTGCTTTGTAAGTGCTGATGTATAAATAAATTTTAAAGTATTCAGATTAAATATTTTTATTTTGATTTAAAGAAGACATATCATACTTTGGCCCAGTAAATTACACCTCTAGTCGAAATGCTAAATTACTTAATTTAAATTATCTTCGAATTCAAATTAAAATAGTGCAAAGGGCACCTCCTGCAATTATATTATTTAATTTGAACAAAGTTATGTTGAGCAAGAAGTACCTCTCAATTAATCAAGTATAAATAAATAAATAACAAAATACATCATGACTGATATCAGTGTTTTCAAAAGAAGAAATGTACTGCACCCACCAATTCTTTAGAGACCATGGCAACATTGCTTTAATTGTCTTACCTTGATCAGGTACCTGAGAACCAGTGGAATTGAGAGTTGTATTTAGCACTTCATTGATAGCTGTGTCGCAATACAGGCCCCGATGCGCATCATGCTCGCTGTCAGTCTGGTCACTTTCTTCATGTCCACTGTCCTTGAGACTGTTTCTTTCCAGGTCCTTGAATGTGGAACTACTGGAGTGTGAAGCAATACTGATTTATTGTCATGCCTAGCAGTATCAGATAATGCTCTCCTTATGGAAAAGAAATGCATTTCAATACACATTGCCTCACATCGAAACCCGTAAAATATATTGCCAGATATCATACTGTGTCAAAATGTATCAAAGTCGAGAGATTGTTTTTTTTCCCTCCCTAATGAATTCTCTTCCCCCATTCTGTAAAGGGTGGCTGTTGCTAAATATGGCAAAGTAAATTTAGTTTATCTGCTCCATTTCATTATTCTGCAAATTATTTGTTAAAATGACCCTATCTCTATTCCTGAGGCCTTGTCAATTTTTATTCGAAGATTGTTGTGCTGGAAAAGCACAGCCGGTCAGGAGACTCGTTGTTTTGAGCAGAAGCCCTTCATCGGGTATGAAGCTGATTTGTCAACTTTCGCCCAATTTTGTATTTTCAGGCTTGGCCACTGTTATTGGATGCCTGCTGCAGATTATCGATTAGCTTTGAACAGGAAGGTGAATCTTTATAAAAATCAAATGGAGATAACAGACTTATTTTCAGGTTGGATTGTTTATAAATGATTTATGAAAAGTGATACTTCTGGATGGGAAGATAATGCAGGGCATACCCTTGTGTGGCAATCTTTGACGTAGAATGTCATATTCATTCAATTGCTTACAATAAAACTCTTGCAAGGTGCTTTTTACACAGAATTTATAATGAGGAATTGATTCTGTAAGCTAGCGAATAGAGAAGGAGAATAGTTACACACCCACACACAAATACATGTAGGTCATTACTCCCCTTCCCCAGCATTGGTATTTTCTCCCCTTTGTTGGTATTGTGATTTGGACTGAGATGTTTTTCTAAGTGTTTTAATATGCTCCTTCAGTCCATTCCTCTTTGGGGTTTGTCACACTCTCAGTGGGAGTGCAGCCATAAGGTATAGCGAAATTTGATCTTCAAGACTGTGCATGGTACAGCCAACTCTGCAACTAGTATAAAACTGGCAGTCGTGGGTCAATAATGTGTGTGCGAGTGTGTGAGTGTGCGCGTGTAAGGAGCAGGTGCTTTCCTGCACCCACCTCTATGCCCTCTGCCAAGTCTGCTGACAGTACTTCCCCACATGAACTCTCTGAATGCATTGCTGGTTGGACCACCATTAAACGCTGCAGCTGATTGGACAGGGAAGGTGAATGGACAGCTGCACTGATAAAGCCAGTTGTCACACTTGATAGTTAGGCTCATTATGAAGTTCATTTGTCTAAAATACACCCAGCCCAATGCTTGATAAATGTGATTGGAGCAACAGCAATGTGGGGTAGGGGCTTTTTAATGCAGTTTATGGCAAAGTCAACAGCTCAAACATTTCAATCCATTTCCTAGCCATTATAATTTAGAATGTTGAGATGTGATCTGTTGCTGTAGAAACAGGATCCATCATGATCTGTCTGCATTGTAAATTATCAAGTGTAGCAAAGAGTCTTATTCACGAACCCACTTTGTACAAAAAATATTATAGCTGCCTGAGAAAGCAGAAGGTTAATTATTTCTGACAAGAGATTCAGAATGTATTTCAGTTGAGTAGCAAAGACATCTTGCATTCAGGGTACTCAGGGAGGATTCTAGCCTTGAAATAAATAATACGATTTATTAAGACTTTTATTGTAGTTCGTTTGGGGAACATCTGGATTCATTAATAATCTGGGGAACAGTGTGTTTCTTGCGGTTTACAGTTTCTACATTAAAAATTTACAGTCGTTCAGCAGAAAAATGATGGAGAGTTTAAGCTGTATCTGAAATTGCCTTGTTCAAAATTTTCCATAAATTTATTCAATAAAATAGCACTAACACCAATGTTACACTAGAAGACAATTAATGTGTTTGCATCCTCAAGACCACAAATCATTTTGTATTCTCCTGAGTGGACAGTGAAGTTAGTGTTATTACTGTTATATTTTTCAGCAGGATCTCAAAGTTATGTAAAAATATTCAGATTGTGAGAGCAGGTTCAAGTGGGGGAAAAAGAACCTTTCATGATCTTCTGATTGTTCAATGCTAAGTAAACCCCTGTTCTGGTTAACTTAGTCATACAAACCATTAAGTCCCAACTTGAGTCTAGCTCCAAGCTTCCCAATCTCAAGTGAGTCAGAAAGTAGGAGATTATAACTGGAACAGCCTGCTCTAGATCCTGGCTATGATAACATACCTCAATGCCATTTCCCCATGCTATCTTCATATCTCTCGATGTCATTTAGAATCTAGGTCCCCAGTGATCTCTGTCTTCTATGTCCTCAATAACTGGGTTTCCACACCCCTCAATCCAAAGATTCTGTGCCTTCTTATAGAAGACATTCCTCCACCTCTCAATCCTCTTCATCTCTCCACCTAAAATGACTCTCCCTTATTTTGACATTGGTTTCCCAGCCAGAAGAAACACTGTGGAGTTCTTTGCTTTGAATGTTAAAAATTTTTTTTTAAGTTTCAATAAGATCACCTCTGATTTTCTTAAACCCTAGGGATTACCGGTCCAATCTCCACAATCTTTCCCAATACGGCAATCCCACTATCCCAGAAATCTGTCTGACCCATTGTATGCTCTCTCTACTGAAAGTATATCCTTCATTTGGTGAAGGGACCAAAATTGTGCACATTTTTTGAAGTGTAGCCTCACCAGGTTTGCACACATTTCAAGCAAGATACCTTTGCTCTTGGACAGGTGAGCAGCAAAGGTGGTGAACAAAGCTGGTGGGGCCTGGTGGAGCAGTCGTTTTGATGGGGAGGAAGGAGAGCTCAATGGATGAAAATAGATGGGTGATGTCAGTGGCTAAAGGGGAAGGCACAGGGAGGCTACAAATGGGAACCAACAGTTTTAAACCTGTCAACTAACAGAAGAAGTTTAAATTGCTGAGGTAATGATTTATTTGCAAACTAATCTGCTTTATGAAGTGTGCATCTGTTATTTTGTTTTTAAAAAACTTTTCCTAACTTCTGCCTGTTGTCTTGTGTAAATTTAAATAAAATCGTCACTAGAAAATCAAAGATTTCGTTGTGTACCATAGCTTTAAACTCAGTGCATGAGTAATAATTATTGAAGATATTGGTGAATTCTTCTAATGCTGCTAATGTGAGAGCCCAAATGCCCATATGTCAACACAAAGTAGGTAATGTTACTAAATGACTACATCACACCTAATGAAGGAGTTAGTGAGAATGAGAATTTAACACCTGAAAATCAAAAGATAATTCTTAAAAACCTCAAGCAAAAGCTTTAAAAAAAATCTTACCCCTTGGTCTTTTGAACTGTCGATTCTGAACACCATTTAGTGGGTAATTATATGCTATCGAGCCACCACACAAAAAATTTACAGTCATTCAGAGAAATGATGTAGAGTTTAAGCTGAACCTTAAATCGTCCTGTTTAAAATTTTCCATAAATTTATTCAACAAAATAGCACCCACATCAATGGTGGAATAGAAGATAGTAAATTTGCTACATCCTAGACAGTAAAAAAATTGTATTCCCCTGAGTGGGTACAGAAATTATTGTTGTAATTATTCAATTTTTGAGCATGATTTCAAATATAACCTTTAATGTAAACATGGTAGATGTGATTTCCTGAAGGATGGAAAAACAGAGTTGAGTAGCACAGTTATATCCCAAGTCATGTTATGTCAGATGGCATAATTTTAAAACTTGCAGCTCCATGGAATACAGTCCCTCTTTCCCTGTCTCTGCAGGCTATTTATATTTACTTTTGATGCATTTTTCCATATACACAGTATATAAACATAGGGAAACAGTGAAAATACAGGTGACTTAACCACTCTTTTAAATTTTTAATACAATTATTCTGATCCAGCACCATGGGCAGAGGATACATGAATGCTTGATTTAACTGGAATTATATTAAAAATAAATTAAAATTGAAACCCCCTGCCATTTGTCTTGGACAAACACTCTAACTGCAATGATAAGAACTGACTACTTCGGCTCCAGATTTGATCAGGTTTGCATGGCTCCAAGAAAAGACTCTTGACAACTTGTAGCTTGTGTGGCAGGTTAAGCAATCTTATCGATTAAAACATCATACCACTTGTATTCCTTGTCCCCACCCACCTTCTAATGGGGAGTCATATACTGAAACACAAGCCCTCCGTTCTCATCATTAATGATCATTGCTTTCGCTTGAACATGCACCAAAGTTAAGTCAGTTGTTAATGGTGGAACTGAAAATGTGTTGCTGGAAAAGTGCAGCAGGTTAGGCAGCATCTAAGGAGCAGGAGAGTCGACATTTCGAGCATGAGCCCTTCTTCAGGAATTAATGGTGGAATAAAACATTGTCCAGATCACGATACAGTGCTTTGGCATCTGTGCTGCCCCACAAGAGTGCAAACGTTATGAGTTCAGGCTGGCAACATTTATTACAGTTGGTTGCAGATCTTTTCAATGTCTTTCGATATATATACGGGGCTGAGATTTGGCGCTACTCTTTGGAGAAGAAATAGCACCCAGTTCTCATGCAGGTATCAGTAATTTCTCACACAGCTTTTCTGGCCAATGCTTAAGTGAAACCTGTTCCTTAATGTTTCATTGACTATGGGGGCCCAAAATAAAGTGGGAGAAGATACAGAAGATGGAATGTCAAACAGGTAAGGGCCTGTGTCCGAGGTATGCATAGCTCAGGGCTAAGGGTGGGTGATGGTGAGGCGTGGCTCAAAAGGGGAGTATGGGTGAGGGGGCAAAGGTTAAACCCAAGGATGACCCTGGTGGAGTTCAGCCAGTATCTGGCACTGTATTTGCTCAGGACAATCACCTTTGCTCTCCATAATAAAATGCAATCTTCTGTGGTGATCTGGTCTTGTCGAGTCCAGAAAGGTTTCAATTCTGGTTGTGATGGCGCATGTGTTGCCCTCAACACCACTGTTTTAGTTTTGCCAGGACTGGATCATTTTGCATCCATAATCTGGTATTGTCAGTGGTAACGTGTAGGTTGTCCGGAAAGTTTATGACCAGAAGGGACTCTTGCACTGGCAGTACCACAAGTAATATACCTGCCCGTGATAGCTGTTTTTTCACTTCCCTAAAAGCTACACCTTGGCTACGAGTCCATTAAGGCCAAACATTTTTCAATTGCAAGTATAAGGATGGCGGGATGGAGGCCAGCTAGGTTATGTATGAACTTTTTGCAATAATTCACCAACCCAAAGAAATTCTTAAGCTCTGGTACAGACGTTGGGGCCAGGGTACCTTTGATCATCCTCACTTTATCTTCCAATGGGTCTTGTCCACTCTATAGCCCAAATAGTTCACTTGGAATTTCTGTTTCCTCTTCTAAGGCGTATGCCCAACTTGGAGAAACATCTAAGGACCATGTTGAAGTTCTCTATGTGCTCTTTATTGGTCTTCCCTGTTATTGGCATGTCATTCAGATGAATGGCGACCTGGAGTAGAGCTTGTAAAACGTTCTTTGTCGTCTGCTGAAAAATGGCATAGGCTGATGATACCTCAAATGGCAGTCTCGTATATTGGTACAAACCCTTACAGGTATTAATTGTAGTATCTTTCTGGGAATACTCAACTGCAGGTACACATGATTCATGTCCAGCTTGGTGTATAAATCCTCTATGTGAGAGAATGGGTATTTAACCATCTTCAAGAAACAGTTTTCTGTTGGTTTAAAATCCCCACAAAGGCAAACTGAACTGCCAGGCTTCACAATCGGTCCAAACAGAGCTGCCCATTATGTAAACTGCACTTACGATTCCTCTGCTTCCCAGCCTCCTGATTTCTGTCTCTACTTTTGCCTGTAAGGCAAATTGCACTGGGTAGGCCTTACAGAATTGTGAATTGCATCCTGGTCAACAAGCCAGGTGGCCTTGGCTCCTTTAATAGTCTCTAGACCTTCCTGAATAACTATCGTGTATTTAATTAGGACTTCACTCAGGTAGCCATTTTCTAATCGAAAAACGTGGAGCCAATCTAGGTGAATGTTTCTCAACCCATTTCACCCCATCAAGCTTGGGCCAGAGCCTTTAACTACAATCAGTGGTAATTGAACCAGCTGCTTCTCATACGAGACCAGAATTAAAGTTGTACCTTTAATATGTAAAGGTTCCCTAGTACAGGTTCTCCGCCGAACCAAAAGCTTGTGCAAACTTAAGGGTTAGAGTCAAGAATGAATTTTGTTAAAGACTAGTTCTGCAGTCACTGAAATTGCCATGTCAATATCAATCTCCATTAGAACTGGGTGACCATTTAACCAGACGTTTATTTTTATTATCTCAGATTTAGATGTTACTCAGCAATTTAACTGATCCAAAACAGATGTAGATAGGCTTTCCAGGGTGTGCACTCTCCTGGATACCAGCCTATGAGTTCCCTTCTCAATTTCGGTCTACTGGGACTCTTTTGCTGTCTTGAATCTGCATACCGGCAGCAACTGCAATGGCTCACCAGCCTGGATCACAAAGAAAATGTTAAATGATTTGCTGAGGCTTGGCCTTGATTTGAAGTTTTGCTGTGGGCTGGCCTAGAGTCCCTCTGTTCAGGAAGAATCCTGAGTGAGGCAATGCAATTGCCTTCACTCCAATGGTGTTCCCCAAGCTCAGTTGGACAGGTGAAGGTGTCCACTTCCATCAGCATATCCTGTAATTCACATGCTCCATTTGCTGCATTTTCTAATGATAAAGCCAATGGTTGTGCCTGTTTGAAGTCCAGTTGGGCTTCAGCGAGAGGCACTTTTGCACGGTTACATCATTACTCCCATGGTCTCTCAGCATCTCATTAAGGGTTATGCCTAAGACACGTACCTCTGTCAGTCGTCTTAATCACAGCAAGAATCCCAACATGGATTCCTCTGGTTCTTGGGCTGCTGAGCAAAACCGATAGCTTCTCAGAATTAAAGGAGGCTTGGGATTGTAATAATCCTTAACAAAATCCATCAACTTTTGAAAGGAATTAGTATCTGGTACCTCAGGAAATGTTCGGCTCCTAATAATCAAAAAAGCTGTGGATCCACAAGCTGTCAGATAGATTACTCTTTGCTGTTCAACTGCCCCAATGTCATTTGCCCAAAATAATAATGCACTCTTACCAGTTACTGGGCCCAGAGTTTGACAGCAGGATCGAATGAGTCAAGCTTCCCAAATAACGTCATGACACCAGGACTGCATACCCCAACTCAAAGACAACTGTTGGAAGCGAATTGCTCCAGGACTTTTTTTTTACACCTCTTGTTGCCCACTGAAATAACTCCAGAGGTCAGTATCCCATCACCAAATCACCCTTTATTTACACATGAAGAGTCTTTGACACTGGTCCGACTTCCTCAGGGCTAGCTCTCAGAGTGAACAGAACCTCTGAGTCTTTTGCTATTTTTTTTCTTTCTTTTAACCCCCACACTACCACCTAACTGCGGTAGTGCTTACTTTTCCCCTAGACTCTTCTGTTTATATCTGTCAGCCAGAGCTCCATTAGACCAGGTCACCAGCCCCAATCGGAGGCTGATTCTACGAGGCCCACCTGGCTGACCTTGTTGCAATCACTACAGTTTTAAAATGTTAAGAAGATATTGAGTCTGCATGACTCTGTGCTGGAAGCTGTTATTTCATCTGCCATCATTGGATTTAATTCCCTGAATAGCCCACTTGCTGCTCTGACCAGACATTATGTTCCACTAAAGGCTAGTAAGGAGCTTTCTGAATAGCTTCCATTCAGTGCACCTTGCTTCAGCATGCTTTATGCTGGCTTCTGCAAAATCCCTTTCCTTTACTCATCTCTTCAGGTCCAGGTATCATCTTGACCGACAGACCAAAATGGATCTGAATCTTCGCATCCCCCCGACCCCCACCCCATGAAAAAAAAGCATTTTGTTTTCTCCTTACTAAATGCTTCCAGGAGGTTGGAACATTGAATAAAGTTCGATATTGAGGTAATGTATTCTGCAGAAAGTGAGGTTCTTGCTTAGAAAAGTCTGATTGGTGTTTCAAAACATTTATGTCAGCTGAGGATGTGTTCAAATCATGCAAAGTCAGGATTAGAGTGAAGATTTCCTAACAATACAAAGAGGGACACCATAACCAATTGGCAGATGGCTTCCTGAATACACTTACACTATCTAATAGTGCAAAGGGAAGCATGACTTACCTTTTAATAAGGTGCTGTCTGCTGTTTACATAGCTTGATTCGATGGAGTAGTTTTCTGACTAAATATAAAAGAGAGATGTGTGAAATTAATATTACGACATTCTGAAACCTTTTGCATTATAATCAGCAGTATGAGTTAAGTCCTCTTTACCATTCCCGCCTATAGAAATCCATTTATTTTTGTTTTGAGAACTTCCATAAATAAACGTCATCACTGCTGTTCACCTGCAAACGAATGCCAGTGAGATATCATTCTTTTAGATAAGCTCATTGTGATTTGCGGTCTTGCCACTTATGTACAGAAGCTAGTTTGCAGTGGAATGTGTTTGGAGTTCTTTACAAAGCCTCTTGTTGTCACAATACAATTTCAATGCACATTATATACTTGCAAGTGAAATGAAGCAAAAGCATTTTATAAAACAGGGTTTTTCAAGGGGAGAATAAAGATTGTTTTGGTTACAGGCATTGTATTATTTTATTATGGTATTTTTGCACACATTATTTTATTATTTTCCCTTTTGAGAAGTTATCATATATTTTCTATGAAAATTCTGGAAATAATTTGCATTTGATACCAAAAATCTCAGAAGTGGAAGAGGGCAAGAAAAACCTTTCCTCCAGCTTAGGTGGATAAATGTACCAGATGGTCAAACTGGGCAGCAAAGTCTCAGCTTCAATCCCTGGCCCACTGGCTTAAGTCAGAGTTACAGCCAAGCTATTACAGCAAACTTTATTTTAACTGATACCACATGAACCAGCACTCTCGATAAACCAGCAAAAATTAATATATCTGAAATACTGGAGGTTTACTACATTATCGTGAACTCCGAGATGTCCAAGTAATCAGTTCAGGGTGCGGGTAAGAAGGCTCTTTGCCGCTAAGTTTTATTTAAGGCAAAGTTACAATAGTACTCAGTGACTTATGCTGCAAATAAAGTATAACTGTGATGTGTACACCCTCTGCATTATGTTTCTCTTACATAGTGTGCTTTTTACATTGATTATGTGGACTTCTTGATCAACTGGAATATTTGATCAAGTGTTACATTCCTGGTCCTATAGATGCCGGCTAATAAAACTGTTTGCTGTACTCCCTGTCTCCTAGGATATGGAGAGAGAAGAACTATCAGTGTTGATTGCCCACAATCCTAGCCATGTGAAGTGACCCTGCTAAAAATCCTTTGTGCGTAAGACCACAGCAACATCCAGCTCTACTGGGGATACTCCAACTCATCATTCACTGTTCAGATTCACAAACAAAAGGTTTGGGCATTTGCAGGAGAATGACATCTGTAAAGCACTCTCTCAGCAATTCGCTCTCTACGGAAGTACTGAAAACAAATGGTGAAGAAAACCAAAATGTTCTTTCCGGCTCAACATGTGCCATGTAACTTCACCCAAATGTGATTTCTATAGTCATTGGATTAATGGTATTCTTCATCAGGATTTCCGCCATTGCAATCAACAACTTAATTATCATTTTTGTATGTCTAGTATCTTGAGAGATTATCAGAACTTCACCTTACTCTTCCCCCAAATTTGTTCAAATGTCTTCCACCATTCCAGTTTCTCTCAAATAGACTGCAATTTGTTAGATGCAGATTATCACCTGTTTGCTTTAGCTTCTTCAGTTGATTGCTATGCCCAGCCTTGACTCCTTTACCTTCTTTAGGATTTCATTATTCACTCTAGTTCTGACTATAAAGTACTCCTCTTTCCTAACCTACAGCTATGCCTCCCTTTAATTCTGTATATCCTCACCTTGTTTTCTCCTCTTAAGTAAAGGTCATATCACCTAAGCATTATCTTTTCACATAGTATGTCCTTCATTAATCTCTGTATAATCTCACATATAGTGATAGCCACTGTTAATAAGGACAATTATCAACTGTTTTATTAAATACTATATTTTTGGCAAAAGTACTTTAACTAGGCACATTACAGTTCACATGAAGACATCACATGACCAGGCTGACAGCAAAATCCAAATAATTTTCAAATAGCTGGCAATGGTAATAGGTCATTACAATCTTTTCCCTGAGCATTGGAATGGATCAAAGCTAGTTAAAATAATGTAAGTTGTTTTCTAATTTGACTTTGGAATATGATACCGATACTCAACAAGGAGTCAAGAGGTCAGCTACGCATTACAGAACTCCCAGCCTCTGATCTTACTCTTTTAGCCACAGTTTTTATGAGGCTAGTCCAGTTCAGTTTCTGAACAACTGCAACCCTCTGGATTTTGATGATGGGAAATTAAACAACAGTAATGGCATTGAATATCAAGAGGAGCTGGTTATATTATTTCTTGCTGGAGATGGACACTGCATGGAACCTGAGCAACATGATGTAATTTGCCACATATTGGCTGAAGTTTAAGTGTTGTTGAGTTTTTGCTACAGGCACTCACAGACTGCTCTGGAGTGCCTGAACTGTTGTATACAATCAACAGTAAACATCCCCACTTCTGACCTTGTGAGAGAGAGCAAGTAATTGATAAAGCAGCTGAAATGGTTGGGCCAAGGAAACCAATCTGAGGAACTCCCACAAGAGATGCCCTGGGGCTGTGACGATTGGCCTGCAACAATTACACCATCTTATTTTGAGCTAGGTGTGACTCCACCTGCTGCCTTGGGACCCTTCAACCACACAGCATCAACATTGACTTCACTAATTTCCAAATCTATCTCCCCTCCATCTCATCCCAGATCCAACCCTCCAACTCGACATTGCCCTCTTGACCTGTACCACTTGTCCATCTTCCTTCCCACCTATCCCGCTCCACCCTCCCCACTGACTTATCACAATTACCCTCCACCTCCATCTATCTATCGCCTTCAGTCAGCCCCACTATTTACCACTCAGTCCCCTTCCCCCTCCACATTCCGGATGACGTGTTTTTGCCCGAAACGTTGACTTTCTTGCTCTTCGGATGTGCCTGACCTGCTGTACATTTTCAGCACCACACCTTTACAATGTGACACCAGATATTGCATCATTTCCCCCCCCACTTCTTCCTGACTTCACTTTGCTAGCTTTCCCTGATGCTACATTCACTGAAATGTTGCCTTGATGTCAAGGGAAGTCACCCTCACCTCACTTCTGGATTTCAAATATTTTATCCATATTTGGACCTAGGGTATAATGAAATCTGGAGCCAAGTGGCAGTGGTGGAACCTAGTCTAATCTTCAATGTGCCACTGGGTAGGACTGTTGCTAACATCTTTCATCACTTCACCAATGATTGAGATTAGGATGATGATGTGTAATTGATTGGATAGGTTTGTGTGGATATGATATACGATGGGTTAATTTTCCACATTGTCAGGCAGATAACAATATTGCAGCTTTATTAGAACAGCTTAGCTATGAACGTGACTAGGTCTTGAGCAGACATCTTCAGTACTACAATCTAGACGTTGTCAAGCCAACTACATTATTATCACATCAAATGATCATATGCGTCTTCATAACATGAAGACAGTATTATATTTTTCTCACAGAATTCTCTTTTCTTTATTGTATCTGAATGGATTTGGTAATTTGACTACTTTTGGGATGAACCATGACTGTAAGATTACTGTATGTCATGCTGGAAAGCAATAAAGAAGTGGTGATTGGGCTAATTCAAAATATTAATGGCACAGAACAGGGCCATTTGGCCCAACAGCAATGCAGTTGACTCTAAACTACACACTGAATGGTCTAGCAAGCCACTCAGTTCAAGGGAAATTAGAGATGGTCAATAAATGCTGGCCTGCTAATAACACCCATATCTCTTGAATGAATAAAATAAAATGTATGCATTTATTTCCCATGTAAGCCTCCTCTCACGTTCAGCCGTCTCTCTATTAACATATCCTTCTATTGCTTTCTACATCATGTATTTATCTAGCATCTCTTTTAAATCAAGCTATCATGCTACTTGCCTTAAATGTTTTCTGATTTCCACTTCCTAATCACTGCAAAAATAGTTGCTCCTGAATTCCTTAATGCATTTAAGAGTGAGTATATTATCTTTATGACCCTTAGTTTTGGAATCCCCACTGGTGGAAATGTACATTTCTACATCTATGTGGATCTACATCAAGCCACTCTCAGACTTTGCAGCAGACAGGAGGTCAGGCATGTTCACTAAGTGCAGCCCTTTGCATATTATGAAAATCCACAGCAAAAGCTGGAAGGATCAAGAATGAGAGAGGTGTAGGCTTTTTAACCTCAACATCTTAGCACATTCATTCTCCAAATAATGAATATGAGCAAAACAGCCAAAGCTACAAAAAGAAACAAAACATGCATCATTTACCAAGCCAAATCCAAACGAGGCTGCCTTGGCATACTGAGAAAATAATGCTTTATCAGTACTTGTTAAAAGTGACCTTATAAAAATATAATGTCAGATTTAGCAAAATACTATGCTTGCAAGGTACATGTTACTTTTCTACAGCCAAGGGACTCCAGCCAGCACAATATTCACTTCAGCTGTTCCATCCCTCTCATAATTACTATCACAAAATCACACTTGAGATTCACGGCAGGTGCTGGCAGTCCCTCTCTTCATAAATCCAGTCAAGTGAACTGCAGCACTTAGCCTATAAAACCCTATGTGGTATTGCATTTTTCTTAAAGAACAGCCATTTTAAAGATCACATATTTTAAATGCAATTAAGATTGAAGGTAAAGCTCAGAAAATCTGTGAGCTGCTACATACAAGGAGACACACTGGTGTGTTTTTAAGTTGAAAGCAATTTCTGGAATTTATTTCCTTAAGATTAATAAAGTACTGACTGGTGTTTTAATAAGACAGCAAGGTCTCCAGAAATTGTTCCATTATCACCAGGCTTTTTGTCTCTAACTGAACTCTCAAATGAATTGTTTTAACAGTTTTCATCATCATAAATACATATGATTGCACGGTGCTTGGATCGTAGAAATTAAATGGAAGGTGCAAAAAGAAGAAACTGCTGCAAATATCTAGCCATTTGATCAGAATCTTACTGGGATGTTGGATTAATGTTTTAGGCCCGACTCATCACCTGCTTTGTTTTTCTTTGAGTTTCTAGCCTACTATGACATTATCTTCTCGTTGAAATCCATGTGTGCTCAGGTCTTCCATAAAACATATAAACAATGAAACATTTTAAACCATGGATGCACTCTTAGGGGCTGAGTGAAAATACCAGTACAAAATCCTCACCCCGAAAGACTTTCATGTTCCTGCATCAGTTCCACCATGTGTCAATCTACTGCATTTTATTTTCCCAACAAAAAAAGGGTGAAAGAACTTAATCCCCTCTAAAGGTCATACAGATTAGCGATGCAATACTGAGATAAACTACATATCCCAAACCATTGCTTGAAATAATCCACCCAAATTTTTAAAAATCCTTCATACATACATTAAACCAAATTACTCAAAATTCATCAACAAGCAACCTATATGCTTGTATAAATTAGATAATTTTGATTTTATGCAGCACGATATAATTCTAATTTGAACAATCTTTGAATCGCCAACTTAAACTGTGCCTGGACCAGCTTTTATTAAAATAGAGACAAATTTTGTAGCTTTTATTTTAAAAATAGGCACACCAATCAAACAATTTCATAATATATATCTCTAGAGGTATGTGTGCTGTATGGATACTATTACTAATTCCTTTCCACACCCATATTAGTATATATAATATGCCTGGCTACCTCATATCATTATGCAATTTTAAGTGGTTTGATTCAGATCTGCTGCTGATTGGATGAACGGGTTGAGATCTGTTCATAGACCTGTGTGATGTACCTCTTGTCACTATAATAGTAATCCTGCAGGTCTAGACTAATAATCCAAAGGATAAGTACAAATTCTGCCATGACAGTTGGAAAATCGGAATTCACTTTCGTAAAATCTTGGAAAGTAACATCAATAAGAGTGAAACTGCTGAAGTGTTGAAAGAAGTTATCAGCACCAGTAACACCTGGAGAGAGAAACAGAGTTAATGCTTCAAGTCTGGTATCACTCTTCTTCAAGAACTGGAATTCTGACTATTTCTGAACAACAATCATACCAGACTCGAAATGTCAACTCTTGTTTTTTCTCTCCCTTCACAGATGCTGCCAGATCTGCTGAATTTCTCCAGAATTCTCTGTGTTTGTTTCAGATTTCCAGCATTCAAAGTACTTTGCTTTTATTGTTGAAAGATGATCAACTAAAATCCTTTCGAAAACCTGCCAATCTGACCAATATAAGTTCTCTACTACATGAACAATCACAGGATGTGGTTGATCCTCAAACTACCCTCTGAAGATGCTTGGCAAGACACTCTAGGTATTGATAATATGTGAATGTCTTTCCAGCTCCAACATCCCAATGAAAACAAAGTGCTACCACTGTAAGTTGCCAACTCAAAAGGGCAAAGGATCACCAAGGCTGAACATTTCAGACTGATTTTTACCTGTTTACTCCCCTCATTCCCACATACTGCACAGCCTCTTCTCCCTAGGATCTACCACATTTCCACATCTTCCCATTTGGGTCAGGAGTGGAGTGGAACAGAGACCAAATGCTTCATTCAGCACAGGTTGTGCCATAACCCACATAATGTAATAATACTTATCTAAAATAAGAAAAGGTGCCATCAACATGATTTATGTTCACAATACAATGTCTATTGACCGCTGTAATTGCTGAAGTCTCTGGAGCAAGATATTCAAACAATTTAGCTCTCAAAACACCACTTTTCTTCAAACTTCACATTCATCAATCTGCCATTTCCTAGTGTGCTAGGTCAAAGACAACCAACGACCTGATGACCGTTACGCAGTATTTAAAATCTCCTGAGGCACCATGTCATGGTTGAGATCATTTGGAACAAACGTCTGGCAGTCCTTTAATTTCCTACGATTCAAGTTGGGAGTATCTGCAAATGTTCTGAAATTTTGCTGATGCTCTTGTTTAATCTCTAGCAAACTGAGATCGTGTCAAAACTTCAAAACTTCATTGTGCCAGACCACTCCTGCAGAAATGTACAGGAAATTGTTGAAATCAAACCAATAGAATACAATACTATTTGGGTTTCAGTCTTGTCCATTCTTAATGAACATTAACATTTAGGTGTAAACTGAATTAAGAATTAGAACAGTGTTCTTCTTGTAATCCAAAGATTGTGTTGCACATCATTTTACAAAAGCATCAAGAGTTCAAATTTGGGAATTTATTATTTTGGACATGAGGATTTTTAATAGAGCTTTTGAAGAACCTTGTAGTAAAGGTCACAAACTTGAAATGTTGACCTGAAATTCTCTAAAATGTAACTAGTGCTTCAGCCAGGAATGAAAGATGGGCCTTATGCAGATGAGCAGCAGGTCTCTGGTCAACATTTTACTGTTTGCTGCCCTTAAGCAGTGCCACCCACCCTCCATTAAAAGAGCCAGCAGCTCAGCAGTTCCACTGATGGAGGTAGCCACTGCTGAAACTGCAGGGAGGAGAAGGCACCTCTTTAGGAAAAGGGAAGTATTTTTCTCAACTTAATGTGTCATGGTAAGCTAGACAAGTCCTGGTGACTGGGAATTCAGAGCAGTGGTGGGGAGTGACCATGAACAGTAGAGGAGCCTCTGATACATCACCCACTCCAACCCTGGAATGATGGTTTACTTGGTGGTCTTTCCACAAAGACACAGTGCAAACTGGGCCTTAATTGGACTGTAAATTGATTTCATTACCCACCTATCAATCTCTGAAAATATTCTGTGGCAGGTGGGAGATGTCAGTTTTATCTCAAGAAGCCTTCCACCACCATTATAGTAAGGCCTCCCAATCTGTTATTTGAAAGCTGGTAAAGTCCAACCCATTAACACGGTTTCGCTCATTGGAGTTGCTGCCAGACCTGCTGCGCATTTCCAATTTATCCTGCATTATTTCAGATTTCCAGCATCTGCAGTGTTTTTACATTTGTATCCCTGATTTCTCCATTTCATTCTATGAAAACCGTACTGGCCTTGATCATCAGACCAAATGGACAGGTACCGGTGAATTATTGAATCTGACAGCGTGAGGAAGCAGTTCCTAACAGTGGGGCAGTCATTATCCTGACATGCCTCAATCTCATCACTTTAACTGATGGTCAATTCACTTCCCTTACACAGTTCGTTCAATATCTGATTCCTTCCTGGTCCCAGGCCTCCTGATGATATCAGCTCAACTCTCACTATGAATACAAATAAGATTAATCATAAGTCTTTTCAGCTGCTTTTCTAAAGGAGGTTCTAATCCGACACAATTCTATTTTTCTTTTTAAATAAGAAGTTGCATTTTTATAATCAGCAATCACCTACACTCTTTAAAACCACAGCGCTATCTACATGCACCTTTTAAAAGATGATGATTGATTTTGAGACAAATAAAAATTCTCTAGTATTGCAAGCTCTGTCAGTCCCATAAGGATCTCAAATATGTTCAGAAAATGGTACAGTTGCATTAGGCTTTTGTTTAAGTAAGCAATCACACTGACAATATTTTAAATTAAATGCTGAGTGGCCTTTACATTATGAATCTAACATATTTGACTTTGTTGTCATCCAAAAAAAAAATTAAAACAGAACGATTAATTTAGCTGCTGCACAAAAACTGCACCATTAATGCCTTTGGTAAAACAAGCATCCAAATTAAATGCTGAGGATAATTCTAGGGAAGGAGTCTACGTTTTAGCTTGGCTCTCATCCCTCATATTTCATTTATCCTGGAAAACTTGAAAAGCACTTAGTTAAATCCCTGCTTGATATTTAAATATGATCCATTGCACTCGCTGAAAATTGGTTACGGACAGTACATTTTCATAGAATTCTCAGACACATGTTTCTACTTTTGAGACTGTGGTTTCAGTCCAGTTTAGAATAAGTCTGCTTTCTAAAATGGGCAATAATGGTGTTAAGTGAAATGAGTTTTGGGACTGAATCGAGTTTGAGATGGGATTGATTTCCACAGAAACTGACTGCACTGAACTGATTGTTTAAGCACTGGCTCAGCAGTCCTGCTCCAAAATTCGCTGTTGCTTGGAATTAACTTTAGATCTGTTGTAAGTACTCCAAAATCCAATCCAATAACACCAAAGTGATTATTTGAACAAGAAGGCTTGTCTAGGCAATTTTATTTACCATTTATTTATAATAGCTTCTTGTGTACTTCTCCTTCATTCTCTCAACTGGGCATTTGCTTAATATTGCTGTGCTTCCCAAACGAATTGATATGCATTTCTGCCTTTCTGTAACCTTTAAGCTCACTGCCAACTCCCCTTTATCACTTATTTTTTATTTGATTGATTGGATTTATTATTGTTACATGTAACTAGAAACAGTGAAACGTTTTGTTTTGTGTGCAGTACAGACAAGTCATACCATACAAAGTTCATTAGGGTTACAGAATAGAATGGGGAACACAATGTTACAGCTGCAGAGAAGGTGCACAAACAGTGAAATCAACATTAAATTTAAAATTTAAAAGCTCCATTCAGAAGTCTAATAACACGGGAAAGTAGCTGTTCTGTTTGGTAGTACTCAAATTTATTAACAGAACCCTGATTATGAAAGGTTTTTTCAAAAAAGCAGATAATTAAAAGCACGCTTGTAAGAAAGACTTGCATTTAAATAGAATCTGTCGCAACCTCAAAGCATTCCAAAGCATTTTACATTCAATGAAATACTTTGGAAATCTACAGTGAAATTTAATAAACAACACAAGTCAATTTTACACAGCAAGGTCCCTCAAACAGTAACCTGATAACAACTAAATAATCTCTTCTAGTCAACTCAATTGATGGATTAATATTGCTGAAAGTTTCACCGCTTGTCTTTGAACTGTGCTGTCAAATATTTCAGGACGCCCATTTGAGAGAGGAGACTCCAAACCAAATGATAGCACTCCTGTGCCCCTCTCAACACCACAGCACTGGAATGTCAGCCCAGATTATGTGCAGAAATCTCTGAAGCGAGACTTGAAGTCACAACCTACTACCTTTGAGGCAAGAGTGCCAGCCGCTGAGCTAAAGCTGACATACTCTGCACTAAATACCATCAGCCAATTCAAAAGGAGACAATTCCCTCTACAGACAGGAAATGGCTTCTGGCACTATTAATGAATGAATGCTGCTTGCATAAAACTTCTCTCTCCACTCTTTTAGTGGAAACATTTTTTATATAAGCAGTTGATACCTTCACTAAAATTCTGGGCAGAAAATGCCACACAAATAACCATTCATCGAATGATATTACCAACATTAGCATTTAGATTTTCATCTAAAGAAGGGGAAAGTGAAAACAACAGCCATGCTGAGTAAAACATGTTAATCTTCTCTGTATCATTTCAATTTCAGAATAAGTGATGCCTAAGCCCGCTTGTGCTTTTCTTGCAAATCAATTGAGCTTTTTCTTCACACTGCACATCAATATGTCAAAAATAAACTTTTGGAGCTACACTTTTTTTTAAAGACTGGATTCCCTACATGTGGAAACAAGCCCTTCAGCCCAACAAGTCCACACTGACCCTTAGAAAAGTAGTCCCATTTCCCTCTGACTAATGCACCTAACACTATGGGCAATTTAGCATGGCCAATTCACCTGGCCTGTAGGAGGAAACCTGAGTACCCAGAGGAAACCCACGCAGACACGGGGAGCATGTGCAACTCTACAGACAGCCGCCCGAGGCCAAAATTCAATCTGGGACCCTGGTGCTGTGAGGCAGCAATGCTAACAACTGAGCCCCACTAAAGAACACTTTCAAACATAATCCAATTCAACACAAGCACAAATCTATTCTACTTCAGGTATGACAGCTGTATGAACAGTTAGCCTATGACTTAAAACTGATGATATTAAATAGCTGGGTCAAAGATGAATCTTTCCTCTCTCAGTGCATTCATTTATACACTAAGATACTATAAGGAGGGGAAAATAATATTTACTGCATGATTTTTATCAGTTTCTAAAAATAAAGCCTTTGCTTTGGGATTCTAACAATAGAAAATCAAATACGGACTGGGAAAGTGAATAACAACCACATAATTTGATTAAATGATTGTCAGTGCTTTTAGTCAAATCACCATGTAATCGTCTTTCATTTTGATGCCTCCCTACACAGTCAATAGACTACTGGCACTCACTGCCTTAGTCGATACAAGGAGGTGCCCACTTGGGTGAGATTCTGGAGAAATGCTCCTGGAACCCAAGCATTTGGTAGTGCCTTTGGGGGAAGAGGCAAAGAAAAATTAGAAGATTAGAAGAGCAAAGCAATGGGAGCATGGCATGATTTTGATTGTACTGCTTGTTCTCAGACATTAGGAGTTGACAGGTAAAGGATTGCTCATGATGCTGAACATGCTATCCTGAAATGTAAAGCCTGTAAAGTTGCATTCAAATACTCATTGTGATGACCAATTGGAGACAAATAAGGTCTATTTTAATGTTATAATCCCAGCTGTTGTTATTACTGGACAAGTCAGAGCCCAGACTGAAATCTGGCTTGACAAGATTATATTTGAAGGTGTGGTCTTTCACTGAAACTTAAACACACAATGCTGCAGATTTAGTTTTAACCATAAAACAAAGGTTCATTATGCAGAAGAAATTATGACAAATTCGAATAAACTAAACCAATTATATGTAGCACAATCTGAAGGACTTTGAAACACACTGTAAAAATAGAATCCTAACTAATCCAATACCATCAATGTACAGCACTCAAATACCAGAGGAAGTTCCCTGCTTTATCACATCGACAGGTTGGATTTTGTTTGTTTCTTTCAATTTCCAATCTCGAGAGTTTCATAGCTTTTTCCTTGATCAGTCATAAAACTAAGCTTAGACTTCGTCAGCTTCAAATAACCCTTCTGAGTTCTAACCAAATGCTTCTGGCCTGGAACTTTCAAGCTACAGCCCTTACACTGAGGTAACCTATCTCCTAACTCTTCTTCAGAAGAAACTATGATTTTATGTCTAACTCCAATCAATGCTTTGATAAACTAACCTAAAAACCTTTCCAAGCTTTAGCTTTCTTCCTTAAGTTAAAATATATCATGATTCTTCTCAACTGAAGTAACCTAATGTTTTTCAGTGTTTACTTTGTCTGATCATATGACTCTCACAATATAAACAAACTCCTATGATCACTCTAGAACTCTCTCTTACTGTTTTTAAAATGATGCCTCCAGAAATACGAATAAGTTAATCACTAAACTCCCCATCCATACATACAGACCAAGACCCATATACTAATAATTCAAACTTCAAACTATAAAATAGATGTAATTAATATCTGTAGATTACACAAGTCCATCTTTTACTTTCATAACAAGAGACCCCCACAGGAAAGGAATTTCCTCTGACTTTCCATTGCATTCACTTGGTTTTGTTATCTTTCCAGTGCACTCAGTGCAATATTTATATTACGTCTTCATGTGTTCACCTTATCCAATGAAAAATGCACACTAAAAGAATATTTGAAGTACTGAGATACCATACTTTCTAAAATACATGCACTTTCATCTTTGCAATACTTTATTTAAATTATGTGATTCTGAAAGCAGATTTAAATGAAGACATGGGTTACCCAAACATTCTTGATTTGTAATACTCAGAATTAGCTCACGAAATTACAAGATCCTTTCCATGTATATAATATGAGGTTTGGGGGTAATATTTTGTGCTTATTAATGTCAAGATGTCAATTTTTGACAATGGAGCAAAGACCATCAAGGAGCATCTAATCTGGTCATCTGAAACTCACAACTGTAGTAGAAGACAATAACCAAAGTTCTCTTGGTCTGTCCCAACAAAGAGGGGACTTTTTTTGTTTTCTACTAGCTATTGCAAAACAGAACTTTTTCTCGTATAAATATATATACAATTATTTTATCTCTGGAGCACAGTGAAGTGGTTACCTTCCTTCCTATCATCATACTTCTATGGAGCATCTCCAGAGCACAGTGACATTTCAAATCTGCACAGCAACAGATGTACTGCCACATGGACAGTTGCCAATCTAATATTTTTTTCCACGTTATTGGAATTATGGTTAAGTTTTTCCAGGCGGACATAAACCAAGGTAGACACTGGATGACATCTGGTAAATCTTTTTTTTATTCAGGAGACATCCACTTAGCAAAGGTTTTCATCCTGTCAGATTTCCACTCAGTCCCAAAATTCAAAGATTACGCATTGTCTAGATCATTGGCAAGTGACCCACAGGCACACTGGATGCAAACTTTATGTACTTGTAAGTGATCACAGTTCAGCCTAAGGTTTAGCACTGGAAGCTTCATTCAGTTCTTGGAAACTGTTGCAATAGTTATTCTCAGGCTGCATACTAAAATAATCATCACACTGCACTCACTACACACACACACACACACACACAGACAAAAACTCACATGCACACATATATTTTGTGGGGTGAATTTGTACTTGCAGAGTTACATTGCACTTTGCTCAAAAACTGCATACATTCATGTAGAACTGTGAGCTCAAAAACTGCATGAAAATTATGTAAAACTCTGTTATCTCACTTTTTAGATTAGAATCAATCTAAACATCAGGTCATAGACAGAGAACACAGGGGTCGAACACCTTCAACATATTGTCTAGCTATCACCATTGTTAACAGCTAACCCGAGAATGCGACTTTTTAAAAAAAAAGTTTTGTGATTTACACATGAAAGAAGTGAAACTATCACTGTATTCTAACAGATGAAAGGCTGAACAGACAATCAATTTTTCAATGTATAATTTCAGTTACATCACACTGCAAATTTTTGCTGTAAATTCTGTGTTATGATTGAGCCCTCCACTATCACCTGATGAAGGAGCGTCGCTGCGAAAGCTAGTGTGCTTCCAATTAAACCTGTTGGACTATAACCTGGTGTTGTGTGATTTTTAACTAAACTGTCTTGTCATTGTCTGAGTTGCTATATTGGTTTCCCTGTTACTGTTTATTTCGCAAGCCCGGCAAAGCTACTCTCTGGCTTGTGAGTCAAGGTCACTCGTTTTGGCCCATCGGTTTTCCAAGCTTGCAAGATCACGGGACTCAATATGTTACTTACGAGTCATAGAGATGTACAGTATGGAAACAGACCGTTCAGTCCAACTCGTCCATGCCGACTAGATGTCTCAACGCAATCAATTCCAATTTGGCCCATATCCATCTAAACCCTTCCCATTCTGCAATTGTACTAGCCTCCATCACTTCCTCTGGCAGCTCATTCCATAAATGTACCACCCTCTGCGTGAAAAAGTTGCCCCCTAGGTCCCTTTCATATCTTTCCCCTCTCACCCTAAACCGATGCCCTCTAGTTCTAGACTCTCTCACCACAGGGAAAAGATTTTGCCTATTTACCCTATCCATGCCCCTCATGATTTTATAAACCTCTATAAGGTCATCCCTCAGGCTTCAACGCTCCAGGGAAAACAGCCCTAGCCTACTCAGCATCTCCCTATAGCTCAAATCCTCCAAGCCTGGCAACATGAAAGAGAACAGAATTACATGCAATATTCCAAAAATGGCAACACTTGCAATATGACCTCCAAACTCCTGTCCTCAATACTTTGACCAATAAAGGAAAGCATACCAAACGCCTTCTTCGCTATCCTATCTACTTGTGACTCTATTTTCAAGAACTTATGAACCTGCACTCCAAGGTCTCTTTATTTAGCAGCACTCTCTAGGACCTTACCATTAAGTATATAAGTCCTGCTAAGGACTTCAACAAAGGATCGTGGTGTTGTAACCCAAGTATGAACACTGGCCATATCTCAGATACACTAAGCTTTGCCTCACAAATGTCATACATGCACTAGGTTCAATTTATGTATGATATTTATAAGGATGTCAAATGCCATCTTCATTGCATTTTTGCAAGACTGAGGCCATGTTTTGTACTTCGTGGGTTACAGGATTTGCCCATGGATTAGCATTAGCAGTCTGACCAGAATGATGTTCCATGATTCATTGGCTATTTAAAAATAAATTCAATAGCTATGTGTTCATTCTCATCATTAGTGAGCAAATAGCTGTAACCATGGCAACCACCCTCTCACCAAGGCTGCCTCTAAACATTGTGGAGCATCAGCAGCACAAGTAAAATCTCACTGGTGCCACCCAGCTGACCCACAAACAAAATAACTACCAACCAAACCGCTCTACCAAGGTCAAGTCATATTAACTAGCACAACTTTGTCACTGTATCCTTTTCAGTCTAGTTTGAGGTGATGGACTAGCTCACTGAACACACTACAAGACAGAAATACATCTACAGTATACATGACTTAAACAACACTCATGAAATGCAAAATGTCTTTTTCATTGTTCATTCAATCATCTGGAGCATGGAAATATGGAAAGCTCCACATGTTCTCAAATCATTTTTGGGTCAAGCAGAAAGGAAGGAAACTCATCAAAGCTGGGCTGGCTTCATCATACAACCATTCCCTTGCTCTTTCCTGTAGCTAGATGTTTTTCTTTTACTTTTTGAAAGCTACTTTAGAGTCCACTTGCAGCACTCTTTCTGCTGCTGGTCCGTTCATGTCCTAAACTGTCTTGTCATTCTCTGAAGTTGCCATTTTTGTTTCCCTGTTACTGCTTACTTCACAAGCTTGGCAAAAGGTCACTCATTCATCGATTTTTCAGCCCATCTATTTTCCAACCTTGCAAGACCACTGGGCTCAAAATTTTACTTCAACAAAGGACCATGGGAAGTTGTAACCCGAGTATGAAGACAGGCTGTATCTCAGACACACTAAGCCTTGCCTCACAAAAATCATATCATGCTTTAGGTTCAATTTACTTATGGTATTTATAAGGAGGTCAAATCTTCATTACCTTCCTGAAAGAAGCTTGTGAAGTGTATTCACCAAGTCAGTTCCTTTGCTCGTCAAACAATAAACGTCTTCAACATGATTAGACCTTACATCACCAACATATTCATTACTGGATGTCCATTATTTCATGGTGAATATTCTAAGCAACTGCAGAATGGCATGGACAGAAATTATTTTATTGGTAAAAGAAACATCAAGCATGAATAATAAAAATTGTTATCAGGGCAATTACGGCAATAATTCAATAAAATGACTTTTGCTGATATTAACAAATCTGATACATTACCAAGGTTTTTGATGTCACTACAACTACTTAATATTATTTTTTAGCACCTATTTATATAAAATAAATGCATTTTCAATTCTGATATGAAAAAAAATCTCTCCAAAGAAACTTCCCCAAAAGAAACTTAATGGCTTCCTTAAATCTCTTTCCAAGTAAAATAGATAACTGTTCTCTGTTGTACTTTATGTTTCTAATGCTGCTGCTACAGTTGCTAACATTGTAATCCAACATTTAGCTGTGTTTCACCTTTCACCTTACCCTGCTTTATAGATTACTTGCAATTGGTGATTAATCCTCTCATTCCTCCTAATTAAGAAGAGGCACAGGAGAGAATTTTTTTGCGGCACAGGGCCAGTATCCCTATCTCTCGGCCAGAAGGTGAGCATGTTCAAACAGGTTGATTAAAAATAACTAGAGGAACAGAGGAAGGGTGAGACAAGGATGGAAGAAACAAGGAGGGACAACATAGGAGGATGGACAGACAGAGAGGGGTCAAGTAAGTACTATTTAAGTGTTGTCACTGTAATAATCTGTGAAACACAGTAGTCAATCTGCATGCAAGCTCCCACAAAGGACAACTTAATAATGATCAGACAATCTGACATTTTCATAATGCTTGTTCAGGTACAAATATTGGGCAGGACAATTTAAAACTAAAAAAATTAAATAAATGCCAGTTGTGCTCTTTAACCTACCCAAAATCATGCATGTTATTTTCTCTTAAATTTTGACAAATCTTTCACTTATTATGGAATTTTAACTGTCATTTCTGCATACAGGTGACTCCAGTATCCATGGAATCATTTTCTGTGGTTTCACTTACCCACGGTTTACCACAGCCGGAACATGTTATAGATAACGCTCCAGCACCAGGGACCAGGAGGCTGCCGGGAAGGTAAATTTCTCATTTAAATGAATGGGTTCATTCCTATCAGCGGTTTCGAGCTTCCCTGGTCGGTCCTGAAGCGTAACCCCCATGGATATGAGGGGGACTACTGTATTTCAAAACTATGCCTAATGATTTTTTCAAGAGGTTACCTCTTACCACAATCTGTTATTTTGTTGTATGGAAATTCCGAATATGAAAACAAAGAAGGCACTTAGTTATTACTCTCAGTTGTGCCAATCCAGTATTTACTTTGATCTGGAAATATAGTTGATATTAGTGACCCGAAGATGATAGGCCATTGGTTTAGATATAGCACGTTCAGGGATAACCTTATACTTCATAATTTGAATAAGTCCCTGATTGTTTCTTTTAAAACTATATACATTTTTAAATCAATAGATTGATAGAGAATGAACTGCTGGAGCATTCACAATCTACTTGAATTCAGATCAACCCACTCTGGCCTGACGTAGTTATAAAACACCGATTATAATTATGACAGAAAAAAACTAAGGATAACAGATGCTGCTGAAAGGTTGTATTTTTAGATATTAATCAGATGTGAATTTTGGAAGTAAAGTAACAACAATTCTGTTATTTTGAGTAAGAGTTTAATAGTTGCTGGGTTTCCATTCCTGACAATATATTCCTGATACCCACATTACACCAACAAAAAGTCCATTCAACAAATTCTTAACAAAATAATCCAAATTTGCCAATGTCACTCTGGCTAAAGTATCCTGTGCAATTATTTAAGGTTGATTTAGTAATCTCATATCCCCAGCAGAAAACTGTATTCATAGTGGGCATAAAAAGAAATTTACATTTGAAGTTTGTACAGCAAAATGCAACAAGGTGCTTTACAATCAATTATATATTTCTGAAATGCAGCCATTGCTGTACAGCTTTGCATCAAAGAAAAGGTATCATGAACAGCAATGAAATGAATTATCATGTTTTCAGGTATTGTTTAAAGGGTAAATGTTGACAAGGACATTGGGTGTACTTCCATATCCAATTAGTGTCTTTGGTTTTTTTAGATCCACATGAAGGAACAGTAGTTTAAAATTTCATTTGAAAGTCAAGGCAGCATTCTCTCGGTGCTGACTGAGTTGTCAGCCTAAATAATCCCTGGGGTGAGCTAGAGCACAAACCCTGCTGTGTCATGGGAAGAATGCTTCCACTGATAGATCAGATATAGGATTAAACTCTGGGTCTCTAGCTCTTCAATCCATGCTTCTATTTAATGTAGTACACATAGACAGTCGGGGATCATGCCTTGTAATATCAAGAAGAAAAGAGATAGCTTCCTTAATTCTATCAGATGGTATACGATCCACCATAAAATGTTATGAAATGTTCACTCAATAAATTTGTCATGCAAGTTCAAATTACATCATTGGCTGACATCAATAGTTATCAGCATTCATAGCTTGTAGTTTGAAGAGGGTCAATTCTGACTGAGCTACTGGTATGTACATTTTTCTTTTCCCCCAAAGTCTAATTCATATCATACTTTTAAGAAGGTCGATTTCACACCGAGCACTTTCAAATGCTGTTTACTTATCAGTACTCAGTAAAAATTTAGAAACTGTTAACAATTCATTTCCAGTGCTGGAACATATTGTATTTGTTTATTATGAACGTTATTGCAACGTAGATCTCAAATTACAATCTTCCGGACACACAACCAGGAATGAGTGCAACATTTGTCATTTCTCTCCTGAGCCACTAGATGGATTTTCCTATGCCAGGAAAAATAAATTTGACATTCCACTTTATGGCAAAGGCAACAGTGTTTGCTTTCACCTAAACCACAACACAACACTGGCTTTAGGCATTCGGGGTCATGAGGGGATACTCTGACAATCTGGAATTTTAAATGCTGACGTATCCACCTCAGAGAAGATTACATACCAGGTGCTATGCTGCAGTTCAGTGGTATTTACATTAGTTTGCAAATCCTGACATAGGCATAACACGACAATAAATCTTTTACACCAATGAAGTATAAAAGATCAATTGAGGCAATTATTGAGAGGGAAGACTTGCAGCCAATTAATTTTAGTCATGCTGCAAATTTCAAATTGTTACACAGCTCACTTTATGCGAGTTATAAATCACACCTAGACCAGTACTAAATGTGTGCTACCAGACTGAAGGAATACTGATAAAAAAGACAGCTGGCAAGGCAAATACACAGGATCTCTCATGACCACCAGACATCCTCAAATGATTTACAATACAGTACTTTTGAAATGATTACTGATGCAATATGGGGAATATAGCAGCAATTATGCACAAAGCAAGACCCTACAACTACTAATGGGCTGAATCTGGCTGTATCAGTTTTGTTGAGTTTCTTATAGGAGGGGTTTCTGAGGCCTTGTGAGATCTCTCATCGTATCCCACCAAAATTTGCCTCATTAACTACGTACCTTGCCGCTGGAGCTCTGCTCACTCTCTTAGTTCTAGCCCCATTCTACCACCCCAGGAACATTTCACCATTCACACACATCCTGCAAAAGACTAGTGCCCCCAGTGCCCATGCTATCTTTAAAAAGCCACCATGCACCTGGACAGGCAATGGTAATTAGGGGTTGCCCCAACCAGCAACCCAATGGCACAGTAACCATCAAGATAGATTGGTCATGAAATGTAGCTGGCATGGCTCACAATCCCTCACAGGTACAACCCCATTTTCTCATCTTTATTGATGTTTAAACACCAAGTTTACTCATCCTTAGCTACATCTCGTCTAAAAGACTTTTCAAGTCCCCAGTGCCTACGGTTAGACCTGTAGATTGTTATTGCCTAGGAGGGGAACATCAAGATACAGGCAAGCAACTGGACAATTCCAAAGGTGAGCTCTTATTTATAGCCAGCAACAACAAACACAAACAAAATGATTTACAGGATGCCGTTCATGCCCACAATACAAACCAAATGCTGGCATTGTAACCAATGACTATTTACATTACATGATAATCAGCTGCATCCAGCTCTCATTTAAAGAAACTGAGTGCCACAGAAATGCCTGCTTCTCTCTCCACAGATACTGCCACAGCTGCTGACTTTCTCCAGCAATTTTGGTTTCTATTTCATTTTCACTGCCTGAGATCACTGTCAGTTTGAGGTGGCCTTCTTTCTTTTGCTGGTGACCTTCATACAAATGTTTGATGTAGACTGGCTTTCTGCGTTACCCTTGTGAATGAATAAGCCATTTGCTCCCTTTCCAGCCAGTTTCAGTCATGTGACGTCAATATTAATGTATTCCATTGTACACACATTGGATTGAAGTCAAAGGAACTAAAATAGTGGGGTAATATTTAGTGAGCTATCAACATTCCAGCTACAACCACTCTCTTTGAACCACTTTATTTGAAATCCTACCTTTAGGGGGCTGGCAGTCATTGGCATTTTGAAATGGTGATGGACTGTCAACTGGCATCTTCAGACCCCAGACTTGTTTCGCCCCTTATCTTCAAAAACCAAAAAAGAAATTATCTGGCTTTCTGTAATTAATTTTCATGGGTTTAGTTTCAATGTTTCACACTGCTGTCTTCTATTTTAAAAATATAAGTCATGTGTACATCCCAATTTACTTTAGGAGTTTGACATGACCATGACACCAGCTCCGCACTCTAACTCAAGCTTCCAAAACATCCATGCTTGACCTTCTCTACCTGTATATTGATGATACTCAGTTCATGTAAAAAGTGAGGTCTGCAGATGCTGGAGATCAGAGCTGAAAATGTGTTGCTGGTTAAAGCGCAGCAGGTCAGGCAGCATCCAAGGAACAGGAAATTCGACGTTTCGGGCAAAAGCCCTTCATCAGGAATTTTAACAGGAAATTCGACGTTTCAGGCAAAAGCCCTTCATCATGATTCCTGAAGGGCTTTTGCCCGAAACATCGAATTTCCTGTTCCTTGGATGCTGCCTGACCTGCTGCGCTTTAACCAGCAACACATTTTCAGCGATACTCAGTTCATCTTTATCAACTTTCATGTTATCAGTCCTAAATGCAGCCTTCCATACAAAGGCCAGACACAAGCCATAATTTTTGGCTCTTAGCAAAATTTGTGCTCTCCCACTGACTTGATGCACAGCAACAGCCTCAGACTAATGAACCAAGTTATGTAAAATCTTGGCTCCTGCTCAAACCCAGTTCATATTCTCATCACCTAAAAGAGCTTTTCTACTTACCCACGTCTATGCATATATATGCTTCCACACTGATCTTAGAATCATAGAATCCCTACAGTGTGGAAACAGGCAACTCAGCTCAACAAGTCCACACTGACCCTTCGAAGATCAACCCACTCACCACTCCACGTTTACTCTGACTAATGTACCTAACCTACACATCTGTGAACACAATGGGCAATTTAGCATGGCCAATTCACTTAACCTGCACTTATTTGGATTGTGGGAGGAAACTGTAGCACCCGGAGGAAAAGGAAACCCACACAGACACGGGGAGAATGTGCAAAGTCCACACAGTCTCCCGAGGCTAGAATTGAACCTGGCGCTGTGAGGCAGTGCTAACCATTGAGCCACCATGCTGCTTAGACAATGCTGACTTCATTATAGACTTTGTAATCTCCAGACTCTATTATTCAGTTCCCTCTGTTAAGCCTCCCATGTTCAACTCTCTGCATATTTCGTCAGCAAATCCAAAACTCTGCACATCCCACACCACATCTTGCCTGCCCCTCACCCATACCCTCAGACGTCTTTCAGATCTGTTCTCGATACGCCTGAGCATTTTACATTCAGGGGTCTGTCTGTATTGCACAATATACAGTTTCATGATACTATTACCATGGCACTTATGATCTGAACTAGTTTTATGTTTCTCATACATACCTTTTCGAACTTTTCAAGTGATGTGAAACACTTGATGAGAGATGTCTATCTCCAAATTAAGCTATTCTATTTTGCATGTAACCAGTGAATATACGGAGTAAAAAGTGTAATCAACCAATTGAATCAACAGTCTTTCGAACCCTAATCAACAACAGACAAAATATGCAATGACAGGTTTAAAAGGTAAGTGGATTAATATTTAATATGTGCATGGTGAATGCGATCACTTTAAAGAAATCAGAGAAAATTTAATTTTCCACTTATTTACTTTGTTTTTCGTTCCTGTTTTATTCGTCACTTTCAGGTGATTACATGGTTGCTGGGTCAGAACATGTTTTCTTAATGAATCCCCAGGCATCATAAGTGTCAAGCATGTTAAATGGGCCAGCTGCTCTTTTCCTGTCTGCCATTTGTCTATGTTCTTATCAGTGAGCTTGTTTAATGTTACTGGTCAGCTACCTGATCTTGTTTTCAGGTTTGAGATAAGCAAGTTTCTCTCACTAAACCAAGCTTGCCTCCTCAGTCCGAGCTGATTGTGACCCTCCATTTGCTTCTTTGCTCCTCTTTGTCAGTGGGAGAGCAGTTCCTCTTGACTTTCTCCCTCCATTAATTTGCAGATTGGACTCTTAATAAAATTGTCTACACCATCTTCCTCCTTTTGGTGGGGTGCAGGCAGAGAGAAAGATATGACCTTCTAATCCCAGGATGAATAGATTGATTAGGATCAGGAACTTGGATGTCACGATCTTACATTGAAGTGGTCGGCAGAGGGGCAGCATGGTGTTATAGTGGTTAGTACTACTGTCTCACAGCACCAGGTACCCAGGTTCAATTCAAGCCTCAGGCGACTGTCTCTGTGGAGTTTGCACATTCTCCAGTGTCTGTGCTCCAACTTTCTCCCACAATCCAAAGATGTGCAGGTTAGATGAACTGCCCATGCTAAATTGCCCATAGTGTTCAGGGATGTGTAGGTTAGGTGCATTAATCTGGGGTAAATGTAGGGGAATACGTCTGGGTGGGTTACTCTTTGGAGAGTCGGCGTAGACTTGCTAGGCTGAATGGTGTAGGGATTCTATGATTCTATGGTCAGTAGATTACAGCTTTTCACAAACTTGCTCATGTAGTTTCAAACCTCTTACAATCCACTTCTCTGTTAACTACTTTTCTGAGATTTGGACATTTGCCAAGAATGGAATTATGCTGTGTACACTCAAATCCAAGTTATTAGTATACATCAAAAACCACAGTGGTCCTGACACTACCCCTGGGAGCCACTGCTGTCTCTTCCCTCCAGTCTGAAAATCAACAATTCACTATTTTTGGTCTGAAGGTAAATGTGCACACATGACAGTCACTTTCTTTCCCATCCCATGGTTTTAATTTTCCTAAAAAGTCTATCATGTGGTACTTTATCACATGCACAATGAAAGGCTTCAGTCAGAGGTCGGTGTTAGGTAACTTGTGGAAAAAGCATAACTTGAATGTCTTATTGATGGAGAGCTTAGAAGCTCACCTTTGGTTGAACAGGATTTAAGCTTGCAAACAAATTGATGGAGGCAAAGAAATGGAATCAATGTCAAAAGGACTGAGTTTGCAGCAGAAGATAAGGGCTTTGGTTCTCAATGTTGTGCAGGAGGGAATCATGATTCACCCAAGACTGGATATCACGTAAACACTTTGGTTGCTAAAAGCTATTGAAGGAGCTGGGAGCACTTGTGAAGAAGTAGGACTAATCAGTACAACAGGTGGGAAAGCTGACCCTACTTTGTAAATAATGATGCAAACAGAAGGGGAATCCTTGGGGAACTTTGGAGGTGATCCTGTGAGATGGGAATAAATCTATTGGTAGAGCTGCTCTGGATATTTAAAACAGAATTAAGCAGACAGACATTCTCACTGATTGGAATAACAGGGGATAGACAAAAAGAAAGGATCATGTCTTCAACTGCATGTGCAAACTGTAGTGAGCTCAAGGAACATGATGGCAAAAAATGCTGTATTTGTGGAACATCATTTACATAGCTTTCAGGAGCGCTTTAGAATTTTGGACATAATAGTCTCAGATGTTAAACATTCAGGTCAGTGCATCTGTTCAAAAGAATGTGAAGGAACATAAAACCCTGAGTCCACATACTGAGAAGATTATGAAGGCAGTGTAGCTGAAAGGTAAAACAAAGTTCTTGGAGTGGAGAAACCGTTGAAGAGTGGAGGGCAGTGTTTACAAAGACAAGAGCAGAAACCTTTGGAATCAGTCTGATCTAGCACTGGATGGCAGTGGAAAAATTCTGAAGGCTGATTGGAGCAAATTTATTAGATTTAGGAAGTGAGCAAACAGCAGACAGAAGATCATTTTGTAACAGGACAGTAGCATTGAGAGAAACGTAGGAATCAACAGTAGGAGGCAAGAATTAATCAAGGTCCTTTGCTTATTTAGTTGAAGGCAATAGTCTTCTGTTTTTTTTTGTCATTGCTATACCTTTGACTGATCTTTTGCCTTGCACTATCATTTTGTTGAGAAAGTATTCAGTGACTGCACAAGCCCAATTCTGGTCTTTTTGCTGGTTCATTGGTTTCTGAGTCAGTTCCCAAAATTGCTCTGCTTCTGTCTATGGCCTAATTCACATTGTGTTAATTGAACTACACCTGCCTGTTTTACTGAGGAATGGGAATTATTTTTTGATCAGCGCAGTCAATGTAATTCATGCCCAGTGAATTATAAGATCAAGGGCTTGTTTGGGTGCTTAGCTATGATTACTGCAACTTTGTGCAGATTGGGTCTCAATTACATGCCATTGATAAGTTAAGCTCTGTGGCATGCAATTTGCAGTGTTCGCAGTTTATCCACTGTCCAACACATGCTTCTGTTCACACACTTGTCCATCCTGCTGTTATGGCATGCTTGGCATTGGGCAGCAGCGTGGTAATAGAAAATGCTGGAGGAAGGGCTAAACTATGGGGAATTTGAAAATTACACCAAAAAGATTCCAATATATTCACAGTTACAAAATCAAAAATCAAGTCTGATGTTCTAGCAAGCAGAAAAGCTGATTGCCATTTTCAATTGCTTTCTTTATTGCTTCTATTGCACTGTTACATCCACCCATGGTTTTGCAACTATAACTTGGAATGTTGGATTTAACTTCAAAATATATTAATTAACCTATTTCACACTAGATTAATCAGTAAACCAGCAATGAATGTGGGATAGCATTGTGTTCTATGGTGTTCCTCATCCTATCACAATATGAACACAATGATGGAGGCTGGCCTCGATGCACACAATGGGCTTTCACTTTGATTCTACCTTCATAATGTAAGGAATTCTTTTATATAATGTCTATCACAACACATTTGCACAGATAACAGTATCAACAAGGCATGCCTTCCTTTTATTTTGACGTCCTGTCACGTTGTGTCACCAGATTTTGTGATGTGTGACATTCAGAAAGGTCACAGTGCTCATTAGAATTGTCTGCGTACTTGCAAGAAAATTGGCAGATCCGTCTGTCCTGTGAATCATTACAAGCAGTTGTTCCTTATTGAACAAGTAGCTTAGGAACATTAGCACAGATCACACTAAATTGAACTGTCCTGTCAGGCACAGCAAAACTGAGACACTGCACTTTAATAAGGTTAAAAAGAGCAGTTCCCCAGCAAAAAGAATAGGATTCAAGACAAAAAACAAATACTAAACTTGCATGGCAAATGAGATGGGAAAACAACTGTATCCTTAGAAACTGCTCTTCCTTTGTGTAAATTTTCTTTCAAAATAATTAAATAAAATGTTTCCTGCTGGCTTTATTGACTGAGATTCTCTTTCTTTTAATCTAATGTTTAAAAATGAGCTCACATTAGTGTGTTTCAATACTGCTGCTCTGGGCTGTGTATGGCTTTTTCAGCATCTGCAGGGCAACAGATAACGGCTTGAGCAAAACTGTACTTCAAACAAATATGAAACTGGAAACTGACACAAGTTTGATTGAATATTGTAAATTATATATGACTTCCAAAATATGAGGCTTTTTTTTAACCCTTGGAGAGTGTTGACTCAACATAGCTTGTTACACTGCACTAGGTATTTAAGGATGAAGCAAGTTTAAATTAAAAAATGCATTTGATTTCAAGGTAGGACAGGGTAAAATTCTGATCAATACCACTACAATGTTTTTTGTGAAATACACCATACTTGTGCGCTTTGACATATATGGACAGTAAAATGAGAGTCAAAAAAAATCTCCACAAAACCCATCAAATGTTGAGATCCTAAAAAGATAATTGCATTGTACAGTATTTTGAAGTTGAAATTAAGTTGTCACCGTGTGCATAAATCTTACAGTCTGCTCATGATGGGCTGTCAGTTGAACAAGAGAGCACAATACCAATGTCATTTCATACATGTGACAGAGGGATAGTTCCATCCTGGTGGATTATCCACAATTGACCAAACAATATCACAGAGATAGTGGAAGTAAAGAAACAGAAAACATCTTCATGCAAAACCAAACTCTGCATGAACGTGACTCTAAAATTCAAAATCCCTTGGGATACTGTAATGGGCTACCTTTTGCTTCATTGTTTGTTTCACAATAGAAATCCTGTTCAATTTTGCCTGGTTCCATTGTTTACATTTAACAGGTAGACCTGGGCTATATCTTCCCACCAGAGAATGGTTTATTTATATGTCAAAGTCAAACCACAATTAGTACCACACAGATTATTAACAAAGAAATTAACATCTTTTAATCATCTTGTCAGGTGACAGAATGAGAACACTAATAGAACATTATACAACTTATATCCTCTTTTATAGTTGTGTTTACTTAGAATTGTGCAGTCTGACAGGTATCTTCATCCCCTATATCACAGAACACAGTGTGAGACATAATTTGTTATACTGTTTCTGCCACAGATGAAAAAAAATCCACTTAATGAGGTTAAAAGAATAGTTTCTGAATGCATCGAACAGTACCGAATCTGATTCTAACATCAACATGTCTACTGTAAACATCTGGTATAATTAACCATTATCTGATGATGTTTGATAAGCTTTTGATCTGCTAATAAGTTCAACCAACTTAATCAAAGGGTTGGAAGGTAATAATATTCAAGAGTGTAACACCAGCAGCTACTGTAGTCAAGGGTAGATATTATGGTCAACTATATTAGCAGATGAACTGAAGAAGCATTTACATTTTACTTTACCTATTTTGGAGGTATTTATTGTTAACAGTTCAAAAATGTCAGCAGAATATGGAAAGAACTCAAGATATCATTACAATTATTTCTAGCCTTGTATTTCCTTGACTTGTGGAGAACAGAAAATCACAGGGCTCTTAAAACAGGGGTGCCTCAGTTTGTTTGAATAACCATTAGGGACATGGCATTATTCAAAGAAAAAATTTCTAATTTTTTTCTCAAAAAATTTTTTTTTTTTTTAAAAAGAAGCAGGCAGAATTTTCCATGACCAACATTCCTCATGAAAACACTGCCAAAGTTCACAGACCAATTGCTCACTCATGTCAGTACCATTATTATGTCTTGCCATGTTTGAAATGGTGGCAGTTTTTGCTTGTATACCTAAAACTGCAGTGCTTCAAAACAGTCCATATTGAACCTTCCTTTTGCGACTTCTCTGGTCGGCAGGATAAGGAAGCATTTGAATATCTTTTGTTGTAACTATATGTTAGATTAAGCAGGTTCACCAAATTAATAGAACATGCCTCTTGATCCTGAATGACCTTATCAACTGGCTTGGGTTCCCACAACTTTTCACACAAATGCAAAATGGGGATGTAAAACAGTCCCGATGCTAGGATTTCAATTTAGCACCGCTGGGACCACTATGCATGATGCATCAACTATCATCAAGATACACACCTACGTCCAAAGTACTCTCCTTTCCTAGTTAATTTAAATATTATTGCTAATCTTCCAGGAACATCAGAATACAAGGAAGTCATGCAGCCCCATGACTCAGCTTAATCATTTTAACTTCATTTATTCATCTTGTTTTCGTACATCTTGATCTTACCTGACAATAATCAATGAATCTAATTTTTTTAATTTTTCAATTGACTTATCCTTGACTGCATTCTGGGGGAAAGAAGTCCAAATTGCCACAATATTTTGTGAAGACATGTGCTCCCTGATATTACCCCTCAACAGCCTAGTTCCAACGTTAATGTTCTGCACCTTGATCTAGGCTTCCCCACCGAACAAAAACATTTCTAGCTCCTCTATCAAATCTGATTCTGACTTTAAATATTTCAAATGTCTCAACCACTATTCTACTATACTCAAAAGAATGTAAGTTTTGCCTTCAAATATATGAATCAAAACAGAGTAAGCCATAGTCTGCTCCGCTGTTCAGTATGATCATGGCTGATCCGATTGTGACCTGAACTCCACATTTCCACTTACCCCTCCTGCTACCTTTCCTCATAACCCTAGTAATCCCAGTATCACTCTGCCCAATTTGTAAAGCAACCAATCCAACGTCAATACGTGTTACTCAGCATGACACAGGTCATGGATTAGTTGGCCACAATGTCAGGAAACAGCTAGAATTGACAGGGTGTCTCCTTCCCAACTCATCACGTTTCTTATCTCAAACAAATTTGGGGATGTGAGAACACTTTCAAAAACGGCCACAAGTGGACATAAATGATATCTGGCCCTTTTACAACTAGGAAAATGATTTAAATTTTATAACTGTCCACTTTCCAACCATTGCAAACAGATACTGAGCATTTGGAGTGCTGCTCAGAAGCTCCAGCTGTAATATGCTAATGACTGCTAATTTAAACAGAGCTCATGGCTTAATGAATTTTGCGCACATTCAGTGTGAAGGTTCCTAGTGTTAAGTGCTTTATGCTTGCAATTGGAGAGAATTGAGCATGTGGGCCTAAGTCTGCCTCAGGCCTCCATTGCTAATAACGTAGACCCTCGTGCCAGGACACTGCAGCAATCACATCAGTGAGCCTAATGTTTAATAAAATGGTTCTTGTCATAATGAAATGGTGCAAGTCACTTCTTCTCTGTAAATCATTTGACAACTTTGGCTGATGGCCAGAGATTGAGGATACATCACTAGAAAACTTTCTGCATGGTGCTACTCTGGATCTATCAGGGAAGGAGCCTGGAAGATATTAATTATTTTCAAAGGTACATTTTCATCCTGAAGGTGTTTCTAAATTTATGCAGGTAAGACTGGCTTTTAGAACAATATATATTAACCAGGAAATTGTTGCCGGTGTGAGAGCTTATATTTATGACAATTGTGTTGGTGGTGCTCAGGAACATCAGGGTTATGGTAAAATGTTTGCTTGCCACAAACTTTTTGACAATAATAAGATTACTGATTTGGATGTGTAAATGCTGATGTACTCAACTGATGTGCTACGGCCAATAAATTTAGTGTTTGAAAAGTGAACAGGCTTATGCTGCTGTAGCAATATATCAAGCACCACTGACAGTGTGACTGAAGGCTAGAGTGGCAACTGTAATGGAAAAGCTGGAGTTTTAATTTAAAGTTTAGTGAATTCAAAGTTTCTTTCTCCTCACTAGGATTTTTGTTCTTAGTGACTCACTGAAAATTGATCCCATTTGTTTCTTCATCAATGTGACATGGCCACCTATTGAAAGGCACCTGCTTTCCAAGTAGCTCTTTCAATGTTTTCAATTCAAGGTAATCAACTGGGAGCCCTCTATTTCAGGAAGAATGTATCCAAAGACACCTGTTATTCACGGTGCCCACTGCAGCAAACAAATATTGATGGAGCCATTAGGTACCAAAAGAATTATTAGCCAGATACAATTACTGACTTGAAGCAGTGCTTCGTGTGCCTGGACTAAATGGAGGAAATCAAACAAAACAGAATAAGATGGACAAGATCATAACAAGAACTCACCATTTCTCTAACCAACAGGTTGAAAAGGCTGAAACAATGCAATAAATAAAATGTAGAGATGAGGGACATAGACTTTAAGACAAAAACAGTAAATCAATGTAATTAAGCATCTGAAGTGAGCAGGTGTGAATTAAACTTGCATGAAGCCAGGTTTACTCAGACTAAAAGAAATGTAGCGATGATCTTTGCAGAGAAACTATTGAAATATGGATTGACTGAGACATAAGCAGAAGAAAGGCTCTATGACCTAAATCATGAACAATTTTTCCTGGCTCTGATGAAAGCACATGGAACTGAAACATGAACTCTGATTCTTTCTCGCTAGATGTTGCCAGACCCATTGAGCAATTCCAGCATTTTCTGCTTTTATTTCAGATTTGCAGCTTTGTGGAAGATTTTGCTTTTGTTTCACAAATCTCTGAATAGGTCTCAGCTGAATTATTGTGTATAATTCCAGGCATCACACTTAGGAACAACATCAGGGGCCTAGAAAGGGGAACAGATGGGTTTAACAGGATGATATTGGGGATGAGGGACATAAGACACACTGGCAAACTTGAAAAGAGGGGTCTCTAATTGATACATACAAAATTTTAAGGGGATTTGAGGGAGCAAATTGGGAGTGACTGTTTCCTCAGACACACGGATTGGTAATGAGGGGTGAAAGAATTAGAGAGATTTCTTTACACAGAAAGTTATTAAGATCCATAACACATTACCTCAAAGAGCAATGAAAGCGAATCCATTGACAACTTTGAGAAATCATGTGGACATGAACTTGAACTTTTTTTTTAGATTACTTACAGTGTGGAAACAGGCCCTTCGGCCCAACAAGTCCACACCGACCCGCCGAAGCGCAACCCACCCATACCCCTACATTTACCCCTTACCTAACACTACGGGCAATTTATCCTGGCCAATTCACCTGACCCGCACATCTTTGTGACTGTGGGAGGAAACCGGAGCACCCGGAGGAAACCCACGCAGACACGGGGAGAACGTGCAAACTCCACACAGTTAGTCGCCTGAGTCGGGAATTGAACCCGGGTCTCCAGGTGCTGTGAGGCAGCAGTGCTAACCACTGTGCCACCGTGCCGCCTTAATTTTGTTGAATTAAGGGGAAAAGCTGAGGCGAGGAACTAAAATATACAGCTCATTCAAAGAGACAGACTGTGCGATGTCCTCCTTTGCGGCAAAACTCTAAGAGTTAGAAATGATTTCACAAGGATGTTACCAGGATTGGAGTGTTTGAGAAGTAGAGAAAGGCTGAATAGGCTGGCGTTGTTTTCCCTGGAGCGTTGGAGGCTGAGGAGTATCTTAAAGTCATAGAGTCATAGAGATGTACAGCATGGAAACAGCCCCTTCGGTCCATCCCGTCCATGCCGACCAGATATCGCAACACAATCTAGTCCCACCTGCTAGTACCTGGCCCATAACCCTCCAAACCCTTCCTATTCATATACCCATCCAAATGCCTCTTAAATGTTGCAATTGTACCAGCCTCTACCACATCTTCTGGCAGCTCATTTCATACATGTACCACCTTCTGCGTGGAAAAGTTGCCCCTTAGGTCTCTTTTATATTGTTCCCCTCTTACCCTAAACCTATGCCCTCTAGTTCTGGACTCCCCGACCCTGGGAAAGACTTTGTCTATTTACCCTATCCATGCCCCTCATAATTTTGTAAACCTCTATAAGGTCACCCCTCAGCCTCCGACGCTCCAGGAAAAGAGCCCCAGCCTGTTCAGCCTCTCCCTATAGCTCAAATCCTTCAACTGTGGCAACATCCTTGTAAATCTTTTCTGAACCCTTTCAAGTTTCACAATATCTTTCCCATAAGAAGGAGACCAGAACTGCACGCAATATTCCAACAGTGGCCTAAGCAATGTCCTGTACAGCTGCAACATGACCTCCCAACTCCAGTACTCAATACTCTGACCAATAAAGGAAAGCATACCAAATGTCTTCTTCACTATCCTAGCTACTTGCGACTCCACTTTCAAGGAGCTATGAACCTGCACTCCAAGGTCTCTTTGTTCAACAACACTTCTGAGGACCTTACCATTAAGTATAAGTCCTGCTAAGATTTGCTTTCCCAAAATGCAGCACCTCGCATTTATCTGAATTAAACTCCATCTGCAACTTCTCAGCCCATTGGCCCATCTGGTCCCGATCCTGTTGTAATCTGAGGTAACCCTCTTCGCTGTCCACTACACCTCCAATGTTGGTGTCATCTGCAAACTTACCAACTGTACCTCTCATGCTTGCATCCAAATCATTTATGTAAATGACAAAAAGTAGAGGACCCATTACTGATCCTTGTGGCACTCCACTGGTCACAGGCCTCCAGTCTGAAAAACAACCCTCCACCACCACCCTCTGTCTTCTACCTTTGAGCCAGTTCTGTATCCAAATGGCTAGTTCTCCCTGTATTCCATGAGATCTATCTTGCTAATCAGTCTCCCATGGGGATCCTTGTCAAACACTTTACTGAAGTCCATATAGATCACATCTACTGCTCTGCCCTCATCAATCTTGAGGGACATTGATAGAGTAAATAGACAAGATATTATCCCTTGGGTGGGGAGTCCAGAACTAGTGGACATAAGTTTAGGTCAGAGGGGAAAGATCTAGAAGGAACTAAGGGGCAACTTTTTCACGCAGAAAATGATTCGTAGGTAGAAGGAGCTGACAGAGGAAGTGATGGAGGCTGGGACAAATGCAGTATTTAAAAGGCATCTGGATGGGTATAGGAATAGGAAGGGTTTAGAAGGATATGGGGCAAGTGCTGGCAAATGGGACTAGATTAATTTAGAAAACACATTAATTTAGGATATCTGGTTGGCATGGGCAACTTTGACAGAAGTGTCTATTTCTGTGTTGTACATCTATATGATTCTATGACTCTAAGTAATCAATAGAATAACCTTACTTCCAGCACAAAATAGTGGCAATCTTAGCTCAGTGGTCTGCACTTCCACTACAGAGTTAGAAAGGTATGGCTTCAAACCTCATGATGCAGACTTGAGCACATACACTAGACTGAGACTTCAGAACAGTAGCAAAAGATTTGGCCAAAGCGCTGTCTTTTGGTTGAGATATGAGATTAAAGTTCCATATGCCTTTTCTGGTGACAATAAATAGTCCTATGAAATTTTTGAAGAAGGGCATGAGATTTCTCTTCCAGTCCTGGCCTTCATATGTACACTAACCAACGTTAAAAACAGCTTGTCTGCTCACTGATTCTATTCTTGTCTGTAGCAGCTTGTTGTGCGCCACTTGCCATGTTTCCCATGTTATAGCAATGACCACCCTTCAAAATTACAGAATTCACAGAAACCCCCACTCCTTCGGTCATTAAAGAAACTGTACAAGTTGATTGCAAAATGCTGTTGTTTGGTGAAAATCTGAAATAAAAGAGAATAATGATAATACTCAGCAATCTGAGCATCACCCACTCAGAGAAACAGATTCACATTTTAGTTCTGTGAGCTTTCATCAAAATTTGAAGAAAATTAGGGAGTGTGATGGATTTTGAACAAGAGAAGGTGGGAGAGTGGGAAGGAAGGAAGAAGGATAGGTCTGCGATTGGCTGGAGGGCAGGAGATTATGTAAAAATTAAGGGGAGTGGTAATAGGACAAGAAAATTGCAACAAGAGAGAATCTAAACATTTCCCCATGATATTCAATGGCATTACCATTGCCGAATCCCCTTATTAACATACCGGGGTTTACCACTGACCAGAAATGGAACTGGACCAGCCCATATAAATACTGTACCTGTTAGAGAAGCTCAGAGGCTGGAAGTTCTGAGGCAAGTAACTGAGCTCTTCAGTTCCTAGAGCTTGACTATGATCTACAAGGCACAAATCTCAAGTACAATGAATACTCCCTTCTTGCCAGTTGATAACCATACTTAAGAAGTTCAACAGTACCAAGGGCTAATGAGGGTGTTGGATTGGCACATCATCATCCACCTCAAACGTTCATGCTCTCCACCACCTACACCGTGGTAATAGTCTATAACATCTACAAAATGCACTACAGCAACTCACCAACGTTCCAATAACAGCTTCTTCCAAACCCAAATCTCTGTTATCTAGAACCACAAGGGCAGCAGATGCAAGGGAACACCAGAACTGCAAGTTCCCCACCAAGCCACATAGCATCAATTATATCACTGTTTCTTCGTTTTCACTGGAACTCCCTCCTCACAGCATTGTGGGTGTGTACATGGTGGTGATTCTAGGAAGCAGCTCACCATCACCTTCCCCAGGACAAACAAGGATAGGCAATATTAGCTGACCTTGCCATTGACACCCAAATCCCAGGAGTGATAAAAAAAATTCGAAGCCTCTTGTTATGGACCTCTCTGCTAAAGGATATATGTCCTTCCTAACCATTCTATTTAGGCCCCTATAATTTTGGTCCCAATTATTGAATCATTCCTCAGGGTCCTGTGTTCCAAAGTAAACAACCACAGTCCATCCAATCATTCTTCATTGCTATGATTTTTTAAACTTTTTTTATGTTCTCCAGTGAGGTCACACTTGTCTTGTCACCGTGATCAGAACTGTATGCAGCAGTACTTTCGACATGATATAATTGGTATTTTAAATGGGTCCAGCTTAACTTTCCTGCTCTTTTACCCTATGCCTAGACAACAAAGGAAAGTATTCTGAATGCCTTTTTGATCTAATCTACCACTCCTTTTACCTGGAGGGATCTGTGAGTACACATTTAAAGACTCGTCGGTTTCTCCATCCTTATCAGAGTCCTACCATTTACTGTGTACTCCTTTATCTCATTTGTATTCCCAATATATATTATATAACATTTCACCAAACTGACTTTCATTTGCCACTTTTCTGTCCATCTGACCAGTGCATTGATAGCATCCTTCAGTCTACAGCTTTGTCATTACAATCACACGGCCAAACTCCTCTTCAATTTACATATCCTGCAAATCATGCTTCCTGCATACAAGTCTAAATCATTTTTTATATCATGAGCAGCAAGGGATCCAAATGGAATTCTGCAAAACCACACTGACATTGAAGTCACAAAAATATCCGCAAACACCATCTTTTGTTTCCTGACACTGAGCCAATTTTGGATGCAACTTAGCAAGTTCTTTTGTGATGCCATGAACTTTTAATTGCCTGATAAGCCTACCATGCAGCATCTTATGAAAAACATTTCTGAAATCTACATAAACTACTACAAATGCGTATCCTCACTGACTTTTGTTTGAACCTCTCCAAACATTCCAAACCTCACCTTAACAAATCCATATTGTCCTGGATTAGTCTGTGCCTAAATAACTGCAGGTTTATATTGTCCTTCAGAATTGTCCGCAATAATGTTTTGGAGTTAGGCTGGCTGACCTGTACTAACTCAGGATAGCTTTCCAACCTTTTTAAACAACAATACAAAAGCATTTAAGTATGACATTTTTGTTGGAATATCAACAAAGCCTTAGGGAATGATGTGACGCCATGTTAAAATAAATAAGGGCAGATTGTTGCTTTTGTATCATTCAGGTCAGCTTCCTGAACATTCAACATTTGTACTGCTAATGGCAATGCTAAAGCAAAATGTAGGAATAACAAACACCATCCTCGAACAACGTGTGCTATGGAAAGTGACAGTGTATTAATGCTTTCTGTAGCCCAAGGTTGTGAATATTTGGACTAGTCAAAGAAAAACATCAGAAAGTTTGTATTAATGAAGTGTGACAAACAGAAAAGGGCAACTCACCCTTTCAAATGCCTTTTTTTTGTATCAAGGGAGAGTTATACGGCTTCTGGACAAACTTCAAAAGGCAGAGAGAGTATGATATTCAAAAGATGTCTCTTATCTCCTAAATGTCAGTCTTAAAGATTGTTCGGGCTGACTGAACTAATTTAGGCCAGCAAATTCTTGACCCTCTGAGTCATTAGATTGGATGACTAATAATTTATTATTTTCATGAACTGGAACATTTTTCATGAATATTTCTTAAATAATGTAGCACACTGACATATTCATAAAAGATGAAAAAGACTATTAGTGTGGATAGAATACCACATTAGGCATGGATAGATTGTATCAATAACTGGAAGGGAAATAGTTGAACCAAATGAATCCAGACCACAGCATCCTGCTCCGCATCTGTGTCATTCCCTTTCCTCTCACACACAAATTGTTCTGACTTCTTCTTTCTCATGCACAGTCTCATGGAGATCAGTTCTGTAACTAGCAGGATATCAGATACTTAACACTTTGGTATGAGTGTTTCCATTTTTCAAGCAAAGGTCTGACATAACAATTACTGACTTGAAAGGATTCCCAATAACAGTGTAACTTTCTAGAAATGATGTCCAAATGACAAAGAACAGCCTAGATGGCATCCTTTTTCATGTATAGTCGGAACTTCTGTGTTTATTCTTCATGTTTAACCTAATGAACTATTTACTTGGCTCTGAGATCCCTGATCTCGGACTATTCCAGAAATCAATACACACTTGCAATCTCTAAAACTCTGAGATTACAACCCCACCCACCTACCCAGAAGTTTCATCTGGTGTGTCAGATGGATCACTATTTTAGCTGGGAAATTATACCTAATGGGAAATTATGTGGGGAAGTATGTAGCCAGATTAAGACACTCTATGAAAATCACCAGTAGCAACATAAAAGCTTTAAACTAAAATGACCTTGCACAAAATACATGGGTATAGAATACACCTCATTTGGACCCTTGCTGAAGAATCTATTTTTCCCCTCAGTTTCCTATGATACTGCTGATAAAGACACCCAAGTAAAGATACAGAAACAAGTAGTAGAGGCAAAAATTTCCTTATCTTGCAAAAATATATGTAGTAGCTTCATGTCATAGAGTACATAGAGTCATAGAGATGTACAGCACGGAAACAGACCCTTCGGTTCAACTCGTCCATGCTGACCAGATATTCCAACCCAATCTAATCCCACCTGCCAGCGCCCACATCCCTCCAAACCCTTCTTATTCATATAACCATCCAGATGTCTTTTAAATGGTGCAATTGTACTAGCCTCCACCACTTCCTCTGGCAGCTCATTCCATTCACGTACCACCCTCTGTATGAAAAGGTTGCCCCTTGGGTCTCTTTCATATCTTTCCCCTCTCACCCTAAACCTATGCCTTCTAGTTCTGGACTCCCCGACCCAAGAAAAAGACTTTGTCTATTTATCCTATCCATGCCCCTCATAATTTTGTAAACCTCTATAAGGTCACCCCTCACCCTCCGCGCTCCAGGAAAAACTCCCCTAGCTCAAATCCTCCAACCCTGGAAATATCCTTGCAAATCTTTTCTGAACCCTTTCAAGTTTCACAATATCTTTCCGATAGGAAGGAGACCAGAATTGCACGCAATATTCCAAGTGGCCTAACCAATGTCCTGTACAGCCGCAATGTGACCTTCCAACTCCTGTACTCAATATTCTGACCAATAAAGGAAAGCATACCAAACACCTTCTTCACTATTCTATCTACCTGCGACTCCACTTTCAAGGAGCTATGAACTTGCACTCTAAGGTCTCTTTGTTCAGCAACATTCCCTACATAACATCTCAGATGTGATGAGTTATGCAGCATGACAAAGTTACATTTCTGGCTTATGACAAAATGCCCTCAAAATCACAACTTCATTGAATGACTACAAGGCAAAGGAAGGCCATTCAGTCCATCAAGCTTTTATTTGCTTTTCTTGAGAGCAGCACAGTGAGGCTCACAGTGTTGCCCTTTCTTCATTGGTTTTCCAATCCAAACCTAAGATACTCAAACCTAGGCAAGGATCCCTAGTTATTCTGGGAAGTCTCAAACGTTTCTTTAAACATTTGTTCTTGAGTTGTGATCATCAATTCCTGGGATGTGAACATTGCTGGCAAGGGCAAAGATATTGTCCATCCCCAAGTAACCCAAAGAAGGTCAAGGTGACCTGCCATCACCACCACCACGACACCCCTCCCGTTGATTCGCTGCAGTCTGTGTGTTTTTTGTACATTCATAGCATTGTCTTTTCTGCAGTGGCTCTGATACAAATGACTGCAGTTTGGTAAACAATTTCTGAGGGATCTTGAGAGTCAACCACATTTTGTGTGCATTTGGAGCAACATGTAGGCCAGATAGAGTAAGGATGCCAGATTTCTTTCTCTGAAGCAATTAATGAGCTGGATGGATTTTTTTCAAAATCTGTTTGTTTCATCATTACTAAGTTTATATTTATATACCAGATTTATTAACAAGTTCAATTTAAATTTCAACAGCTGCCATGGCAGATTTTATTACATATTTCCAGATCATGAGTTCTATTTTGGAATACTAGTCCAGTAGTATTTCCACAGCACTACTGTCTAGCACATGTGCAGCCAGAACACCAAACTATCCCTCCCAATTCAACAAAACTTGGGGTGAAACTATCAACTTAGCTAAAGGTCAGGAGATGTGGGAAATATTCACACTGTTCTAATAGGCACTGAACTTTTAGGGTGGAATTTAGAAATATTATCAGGATGAAAAGCAGATAGCGTTTTCCTCTGCACTCACCACACTCAGTGTGAGCCTGGAGTTCCTGCTGTCAGTCAATCAAAATTGAGAAAATGTTCTGCACACCACCAAAGGCAGCACTTAGCTAACTGACAGAGAGAGGAAAACTGTAACTTCAACCTCTTAGCTGTTTCAATGCTAAGATGTGATGTGGTACAGAAGTGCAGAAGGTGTTTCATTTCAAGACTTCTTGCAAATTCACACTAGGCATGTAATGGGAGGTGGTTGATGTTGGTGAATGGAGGGGGAGCAAGAGCTGTCCCATTGGGAAGAACAACACAATCTGACACGTGAAAACCTTTACAAACCTCTTCAGAAAATGGGACCATTTGTGGGGGAAGGTGATGGTGGGGGGTTAGTTTGGAACCACACAATCCAGATAAATTCAGAACAAAATCTTATGGTGAAATCCTCTAACAGTATCCCAAATCTTTGGTGGGAAATGCATGAAAAGCAGTCCATTTGTGTGCAATTCTGATCTGCCTCCTAATGGAAGGATGTTGTGAAACTTGAAAGGATTCAGAAAATTTTTACAAAGATGTTACCAGGATTGGAGGGTTTGAGCTATAGGGAAAAGCTGAATAGGCTGTTGCTGTTTTCCCTGCAGCATCGGAGGCTGAGGGGTGACCTTATAAAGGTTTATAGAGTCATGAGGGACATGGATAGGGTAAATAGGCAAGGTATTTTCCCTGGGGTGGTGAGTCCAGAACTCGAGGGCATAGGTTTAGGGTGAGAGGGGAAAGATATAAAAGAGACCTAAGGGGCAATGTTTTCTCGCAGAAGTTGGTGCAAGTGGTGGAGGCCGGTACAATTATAACATTTAAAAGGCATTTGGGTGGGTACTTGAATTGGAAGGGTTTAGAGGGATATGGGCCAAGTGCTGGCAAATGGGACTAGGTTAGGTTAGGATTACAGGTTGGCATGGATGATTTGGAAAACAGGGTTTGTTCCCATGCTGTATACCTCCATGACTCTATTCTGCCAAGTAGTGGCAATAGATTATGAGGACATTCACTCAAATGACAGATAGAATTTTCCTCTGCACTCACCACACTCAATGTGAGCCTGGAGTTCCTGCTGTCAGTCAATCAAAATCAAGAAAATGTTCTGCACACCACTAAAGGCAGCACTTAGCTAACTGACAGAGAGAGGAGAACTGTAACTTCACCCTCTTAGCTGTTTCAATGCTCAGATGCGCTGTGGTACAGAAGTGCAGAAGGTGTTTCATTTCAAGGCCTTTTGCAAATTCAGTGAGTGTCACTTCCAGCATTCATTAGAAAATGCCATAGATTGTATTAGAATTGCATCTAAATCTATATTGCTATATGGAACCTTTCAGACCCGTGTTAGCATGACTTACCGTCAAGGTACACAATACTGAGGGACTAGCATACAGTTTAAACTGAGTTTAACAGTATGTTACAAGTCACAATGAAAAATCTTATTTACACAGCTAACTTTTCGCTGGGAGAAACAGTGGGCTGCCTGAATGTCCTCTCGTAGTGATGGATGCTTCTCCCAGCTTATTCGAATCTTTTAATAAAAATGGACTTGAAAAGTAGTTACCAAGGTGATTTATGATGACATCTGTCATTTTTTTTTACGGACAGGCAGATTTTGAATCAAGAATAAATTATTATCAAATACATTGTGATATTCAGGATACAAAAAATTAATGTAGAATAACATGAAGAAAAACATATGATTTGGCTCAGTGACGAGCTCACTAAGTATTTTCAATCTGCAGTGTTCCAAATACAGAGTTAATATAAGGCACTCAGTTTCAAATCACCAAAACACTACACTGCATGTCTCTCGATTAAGAAAAAGCTCTCCCCACGTTAGTGAAACTGCCAAATCAATAGTCTTCAGGCATAATTTATATGTCACAACCATAACCCAAAATCACTATCGGGTTTATGACATCATATAGGAACTGGCCTAACTCTCTAGGTCACCTGGTGGTGTGCAAAACGCTAACCCAGGCTCAGAAAAGGATCTTGCAGAACCACAGTCATCCATCTTTTGTTGTCAATGATAAGACATGCTCCAGATTTGAATGTGTTTTGCATTTCAGCAAACAGCATATGGTAGCATAACTCTTGAATGTTTGCCACCATCTCAAATGACTTCTGAACAATGTTTAACTTGCACCAGCTGTTTAAATTCACAGTGGGAAGATGGGTTAGAAGACTGATGCCAACTCAAGCCTAGGCTTAATTTCGTGCACCTTCTCTGAATGTTTTCCACTTCTCAGGCCATGGACTACGCACAGTCAAGGAACTGAAAAGATCAACTGCTCACATGTAGAGAAGAAACAAATGAACATGTAATTAGCATCAGAAACAGACAGAAATAAATAGAAGGAGAAATGGAGATGTGGATGCAAAAAGAGTGACAATGAAAGGGAGGAAAGGATCTTTTTGAAAAATGGAAGAAAACCAAACAGTCTTACAGGCCTATAAAATTATATAGGACAAGTAAATCTTTCTTCCCATGATTAAATTAACTACAACTCCACAAGTTAAGTACAATCATTCCTTTTGATTTAATTTTTATTTGTCTTTCTGCAGTATTTTAAAAATACATTCACAAGATACCTAATCAGTTGAGAGAACTGTGAGCTGTCAGAAACTATGGTGAGGAAATCAGATGAGGGAAAATGAAAAATAAATTGGCTTGCAGATTCAAATTCCCAGCCTTAGTTACAGCAAAAGCCCTGTCCAGTTGGGATAAATATGCCATCCTTAACCAAGGCATTGTTGTATAATTTTTAATGCTATCCAGTCTAGATGATTCTTTAACTAAGAAGAATGCCATAACAGCACATTATGCAGTTGCACATTATGCCTTTCATCTATTTCTTTCTCTTATTACTGTGCAAAATCACTTGTACTCATTAAGACAAGATTGAATTGCCCATGAACCACCTTGTGAAAAGGGCAAAAGACAAGCATTAATTGCATTAATTACCCTAATTCTGCCTGACAGTTTCATATTGCTGCAAGAACTGCCTCTGTGACTGAACCATCAGGCACAAAATAATTGTCCACTTAAATGCCTCCTTGGAAATTGCATAGTAGTGGTTTATTTTTCAAAAATTGTTTCTTTGAAAGAAATTAGTCTTGTTGTACCTTGGATAACAGCAGCCTGTTTCAAAGCCATGTTCCTTGTCTGCTAATCTGGTGGAAATTTCACTGTTGATTTTGTGCAACCCACAATGCCCCCAGATTATCAACTGCTTTGTGATTGACTCATTCATCTTTTTTATAGAAATTAATTTTGATTGCTTGCTGTCTCCCATCTGACACAAATTATTGATATGCACATATGTCATGCATAATTTTGATTAGAACAAAGCAAATGCACAGAACACTTAACTTCTAAACATTTACTACTAAAAACATTATCTGACTTTAAGTGAAGAGATGTTTCTATTTCATGGCATAGGTATTATGTTTTCATACAGCAGTGTTTTTAGAGCAGTAAAACTGCTGTTTCTGGGCCTGTAGATAAAGGTGCAGAGATGGCCTCTAGGACAATGATGTGCTCTTCCTGTCGGATGTGGAAGATTAGGGAGACTTTCAACGTTCCTGATTATTTCTGCAGGAAGTGTGTTTGGTTGTGAATCATATTGGATCACATGGAACAGGTAAAGAGATCATGTCTGTCTAAATTCACATTGCAATGCCAGAAATTTCTTCATAATTTGGCACTGGATTATAGAACACAGAACAGTACAGCACAGAACAGGCCCTTCGGCCCACAATGTTGTGCCGACCACTGATCCTCATGTATGCATCCTCAAATTTCTGTGACCATATGCATGTCCAGTAGTCTCTTAAATGTCCCCAATGACCTTGTTTCCACAACTGCTGCTGGCAATGCATTCCATGCTCTCACAACTCTCTGTTTAAAGAACCCACCTCTGACATCCCCTCTATACTTTCTTCCAACCAGCTTAAACTATGACCCCTCGTGTTAGTAATCTCTGGCTATCGACTCTATCTATGCCTCTCATTATCTTGTATACCTCAATTAGGTCCCCTCTCCTCCTCCTTTTCTCCAATGAAAAAAGTCAGAGCTCAGAATTATCTGTTCACTTGAGATATATGGGTTGGAACATTGTGCTGGTACAATAGAGATTAAAGCATATGAGTAAGGTGGAGGTAAAAAATTTTGCCAGCATCTGATGTGAGAACTGACCTTGAATTGCTCTTTTCTTTCCAGCTGATGTACTTCATTCTCACAACTAAGGATTATTAGTGAATTGATTAAGCAAGGATTTTCAGTTCAGACTATAATATGCAAAAATTAAATCCAATGTTATTGGAAGTTAATCCAAGTTTCAGCATTTGTTCTATTACCTAGAATGACTGATGCCACTAGGACAAGGAAGGCATTGGGGTATTACTAAGTTCACCTGAAAGTCTTTCAAAGTGGTTCCTATAACTATCCGAGATGCTGAGGGGTTCGTTCACACATAGACACAATTAATAAAAGCTAAGTACCGTGAATCCTGAATATCTGAAATAACAATAGAAAATGCTGATGAAATATCGCAGGTCTGACAGCATCAGTGAAGAGAGAAATAGAGTTAGTGTTTCAAGTCTGCTGTGATTCTTCTTCAGAACTTATTTTTAATACTCTGAGTGGTTGTGACATGTAGCTAGTTCACCTTCGCCTCATAGTCTATACAAATTCAATCCAATATTTTTTTTCTGAAAGAAAAAGGATGCCCTTCTGTCTCATTGCACTATTGCTGCAGTTGATCAGACATGGGTAAGATATACAGTGCCTATTCAAAATGTATGACTGTACATGCTAGGAGGAAAAAGTGAGGTCTGCAGATGCTGGAGATCAGAGCTGAAAATGTGTTGCTGGAAAAGCGCAGCAGGTCAGGCAGCATCCAAGGAACAGGAAATTCAATGTTTCGGGCACAAGCCTTTCATCAGGAATGAGGAAAGTGTGTCCAGCAGGCTAAGATAAAAGATAGGGAGGAGGGACTTGGGGGAGGGGCGATGGAAATGTGATAGGTGGAAGGAGGTCAAGGTGAGGGCGATAGGCCAGAGTGGGGTGGGGGCGGAGAGGTCAGGAAGAGATTGCAGGTTAGGAGGGAGGTGCTGAGTTCGAGGGAATCGACTGAGACAAGGTGGGGGGAGGGGAAATGAGGAAACTGGAGAAATCTGAGTTCATCCCTTGTGGTTGGAGGGTTCCCAAGCGGAGGATGAGGTGCTCTTCCTCCAACCGTCGTGTTGTTATGTTCTGGCGACGGAGGAGTCCAAGGACCTGCATGTCCTCGGTGGAGTGGGAGGGGGAGTTAAAGTGTTGAGCCACGGGGTGGTTGGGATGGTTGGTCCGGGCATCCCAGAGGTGTTCCCTGAAACGTTCCGCAAGTAGGCGGCCCGTCTCCCCAATATAGAGGAGGCCACATCGGGTGCAGCGGATGCAATAGATAATGTGTGTGGAGGTGCAGGTGAACTTGTGGCGGATATGGAAGGATCCCTTGGGGCCTTGGAGAGAAGTAAGGGAGGAGGTGTGGGCGCAAGTTTTGCATTTCTTGCAGTTGCAGGGGAAGGTGCCGGGAGTGGAGGTTGGGTTGGTGGGGGGTGTGGACCTGACGAGGGAGTCACGGAGGGAGTGGTCTTTTCAGAACGCTGATAGAGGAGGGGAGGGAAATATATCCCTGTGGTGGGGTCCGTTTGGAGGTGGCGGAAATGACAGCGGATGATACGCTGTATACGGAGGTTGGTGGGGTGGTAGGTGAGAACCAGTGGGGTTCTGTCCTGGTGGCGATTGGAGGGGCGGGGCTCAAGGGCGGAGGAGCGGGAAGTGGAGGAGATGCGGTGGAGGGCATCGTTGATCACGTCTGGGAGGAATCTGCGGTCCTTGAAGAAGGAGGCCATCTGGGCTGTCCGGTATTGGAACTGGTTCTCCTGGGAGCAGATGCGGCGGAGACAAAGGAATTGGGAATATGGGATGGCGTTTTTACAGGGGGCAGGGTGGGAGGAGGTGTAGTCTGGGTAGCTGTGGGAGTCAGTCGGTTTATAGTAGATGTCTGTGTTGATTCGGTCGCCCGAGATAGAGATGGAAAGGTCTAGGAAGGGGAGGGAGGAATCTGAGATGGTCCAGGTGAATTTGAGGTCAGGGTGGAAGCTGTTGGTAAAGTGGATGAACTGTTAACCTCCTCGTGAGAGCACGAGGCAGCGCCGATACAGTCATCGATGTAGCAGAGGAAAAGGTGGGGGGTGGTGCCAGTGTAGTTGCGGAAGATGGACTGTTCCACATATCCTATGAAGAGACAGGCATAGCTGGGGCCCATGCAGGTGCCCATGGCAACTCCTTTAGTTTGGAGGAAGTGGGAGGATTGGAAAGAGAAGTTGTTCAGGGTGAGGACCAGTTCAGTCAGTCGAAGGAGGGTGTCGGTGGAAGGGTACTGGTTGGTACGGCGGGAAAGAAAGAAGCGGAGGGCTTTGAGTCCTTCGTGATGGGGATGGAGATGTACAGGGACTAGATGTCCATCGTGAAGATAAGGCGTTAGGGACCGGGGAAGCGAAAATCATGGAGGAGGTGGAGGGCTTGGGTGGTGTCCCGAAAGTAGGTGGGGAGTTCTTGGACTAAGGGGGACAGAACCGTGTTGAGGTATGCGGAGATAAGGTCGGTGGGGCAGGAGCAGGCTGAGACAATGGGTCGGCCAGGGCGGTCAGGTTTGTGGATTTTGGGCAGGAGGTAGAAACGGGCGGTGCAGGGTTGTGAGACTATGAGGTTGGAGGCGGTGGATGGGAGATCCCCTGAGGTGATGAGATAATGGATGATCTGGGAGATGATGGTTTGGTGGTGGGAGGTGGGGTCGTGGTCAAGGGGGCAGTAGGAGGAGGTGTCCGCAAGCTGGCGTTTGGCCTCAGCGGTATAAAGGACGGTGCACCAAACTACTACGGCGCCTCCCTTGTCTGCCGGTTTGATGGTGAGGTTGGGGTTGGAGCGGAGGGAGTGGAGGGCTGCACGTTCCGAGGGTGAGAGGTTGGAGTGGGTAAGAGGGGTGGACAAGTTGAGTGGCGGCAGTTGGCTATAAAGAGATCGAGGGCGGGTAAGAGGCCAGCACGGGGTGTCTAGGTGGATGGGGTGTGTTGGAGGCGGGAGAAGGGGTCGTCAGAGGGTGGGCGAGAGTCTTGGTTGAAAAAGTAGGCACGGAGGCGAAGGCGGCGGAAGAACTGTTCAATGTCTTGCCGCATGTTGAACTCATTAATCCGAGGGCATAGGGGAATGAAGGTGAGGCCTCTGCTGAGGACTGATCTACATGCTAGAACTAGATATTATTCTGCGATGAGTTTGAAGACAGGCGCATAGTAATGGTAGAATGCCCAGCAATTTCAACTGCATGGGACGGCATCAGGCAAGGAATGGGGATGTGGGGATCTCCATTGCCTATCAAATCTCACCCTAACTCCCCTCCCTTTAGCCTTTTAAACAAAGCTCCAGGATTGCTCACTGATTGCCTGGGTTCTTGTGGCAAAGTGAACCCCAGTAGCAGTTACTGCTCACAGCTGGCCTTGCTGGGATTATTGTTGGCCACCTGATTAGCAGAAATCCCTGAAGTAGGATTTCCTCCTGAGTTAGGAGCCGAAGTCTCACCTTATAGAAACCAAAGCAATGTTCCTAGCATGAAACTGCTTTAAGACAGTTGTCAGGATCGTGGGCAGACTCCTGCACCAAGACCTTTTATCCTCGGGGGTGGGGTGGGGGGCGTGGTGGGGAGTGGTGGGAAAGCGGAAAACTTTCTTCAAAGATATGTAATGCCTTTTGTGAATAAAATGATCTTGGTTCAGAGTAATATATTAGTTGCCAACAAGATTCCATTTGAATGTATGGTTGGAATATGAAATCTTGATATAGAATTGTGTCAATTTGCTGTTCGTACAAACAGCAATACAGTGTGCTGCGTTGTGGCTTGAGAGAGAAAAAGCTGATAGCTGCATAGAATTATTGTCAACTCATTGTTTTTGAAAAAGGCAGCATTATTATTGCATAGTCTTTTTCAGTGATGGTGTAAATATATACTGACTTCTCTGCAGGATCATATACAAATAACTGACTCCAGCAGTCAGTTATAACTGTATATTTTTTTGAATGACACAAATTACTGCATTAATCTTGAGGATTTCGGTAACTGCATACAGAGATGCCAAATAAATAAAAGCTAAGCAGGTTTCCTCTGCAGTTTAACTCAAATTTTCTAAATACTCGTATTGTATCATTCTACCTGACTTGACAGCTACTTTTTCCGTATGCCAAGTTTGAATCAGATTAATTTACTTTTTAAGATGACTGCTCTGACGATTACTCGAGGGGGTACTAATGCAATTCCATTTGATGTCATTTGTTTATGGATAAGACAATTGCTGTGTTAATGGGTTAAACATTGTGCTTTATTGCTGATATTTTTGCACTGATGCTTTGCTGGGCTGAAAATGGAACAGTTGAAAAAAGTTTTCTCATGCTACAAATTCTTCTGGAGATGTTACAAAATTGGTTTCCTGTCACATAAAATAATGCAGCTCAGACGGGGATCATTCAGCCCATCATATCAATGCCAACTCTTAGGAAGTACCATCGAATTAGTCTCACACCCCTGCCTTGCCCTACAGCACTACAATTTTTTTTAATAAGTATTTGTCCAATTACCTGTTAAAATCTGCTTCTGCAATCCTTTTCGATTGTAACAACTCACTGTAGAAAGGACTCGCCTCATCTCACCCCCTTGATTTGTGTCCTCTGGGTACCAGCCACCGGCCAGCGAAAACAGTTACTCCCAACTGTTAGGAAATGAAGCTTAACCTTTTTTTCCTCCAGTATGATTAAGAGTGCTTTTCAATTGTTGTGGATTTGGTAGACATTCACCTAGTTGAGAAACTTCAAAGTAAGTTCGGGGGTGGTCTTCAGAGGTGTAATGATAGAACTAATGTCCCATTGGTAACATTGCTCAGTGCACACTTCTAATAAAAAATTCAATATTTCTACAAAGGAGAAATTCTTGTCCTTGAAAGGCTAAAAACATTTTCTTTTAAAAAAAACACTAGTCATGAGTGACTCAGCTTTACCTTTCTTGCAGCTAATCATCGTGTCCTTGATGTAAGTGAGCATAGCTAACTCTATTATCCAATCATCTGTGTCATTAATGAGGTAGCAGCAATGGATCTAATCATGCAATTATTTTCTGAAGTATTACTATATTGCGAGTTTTTGAACCCAGTGCTGCAGAAAGAATTTATACTGCAGAAAGGTTACTACAGAAACCGAAGCAGAAACTTGAACACAATATCTAGTTGATATTTCAGTAAAGTACTGAGAAAGTGCTATATTGTTGTATTGTTGTCGATCTTGTATTTTGGACATTGAGACCCGGTCTGCATTTTCAGATGGATGCTAAAACTCTTTTGGCATTATTTTGAAGCCAAAATTTATTGATCAACCAACATCATGAAATCAAATTAATTGGTTATTACTACATTACTGTTAGTAAATTAATTCCTTTGTTATAACGGTGATTACACGTAACTCATTAGCTGTCAAGAGATTTGAGAGGTCCTAAGGTTGCATGAGGTGCTTCACAAATGCAAGTACTTTCACTTATAGCTGTAAAAGTTTGGACATGGCTATATTTGCATTCCCTTGATTATTGACCCTTTCCTCAGATACTGAGTCATGCAGGTTTCAAGTCTATGAGCCATTCCGCTCCAGCACATTCAGTTATGAGTCAAAATAATGAATAATAAACAGGATATCCGAGTGTAGTGACATCAACAAACATTTTCCTACATATATTTTCTGGCAGAGGTTCCTGATTAACTAGGAGAAAGTGAGAACTACAGATGTTAGAGATCAGAGTCAGGAGGTGTGGTGCTGGAAAAGCACAGCCAGTCAGGCAACCTCCGAGGAGCAGAAAAGTTGTCGTACTGAGCATAAGTTCTTCATCAGGAATGCTGATGCTCGAAATATTGACTCTCCTACTCCTTGGTTGTTGCCTGACTGGCTATGCTTTTCCAGCACCACACTTTTAGATTTTGTTACTGATTAACTCCAACGTGGAAAGCCTGAGTGATTTTTTTTCTCCTTTGTTTAACTCTGCAATGGTGGAAATAGAAAGGGTGGTTGAATGCTTTGCAAAAAAAAAAAAAAAAATTTTTAAGTTTTGTAAAGGTACAGGCATAAAATTGTGTTTGGGCAGGGGAAATACAGCTGAGGTGGCTAAGGCTTTGTTCCCATTGACAGAAGTGTCGAGGGCGGGGATCCACAAACGGACAAATCAAGTAATTTGCAATTGTTTTAAATGCTAGAAGGCTGGAGGCTGTGTGGAGATCAGAAACAAATTCAGGACAAACACCTCAAAATTCACAAGCAGAATTTAGTATAGGCTAGGGTGCAGACAGATGAACATGGGACTAATTGCTATTCATGAATTAAACTGTGCAGAGAACATTGGAGAAATTGGAGTAAAGTTTGTATTTGCTTAGTAGAATGAATTGGGTGATGGTGAATTAGTAACCATGTCTAATGTCTATTTCAATTTTATTTCCAATATCTCCTGAAGACTTATTGTCACTTAGTTGACAATATATCATAATTTTGAAATCTATGCCATTTACTTTGGGTGGGGGTTTCAGGAGAAGCAGGATTTGAATTAGGAGCAGTAATGGGCACTGGACAGAGTAGGACATATACTGTTGACAATGAATAGATTGTTGATTTAAGGTTTTGCACAAGATAGCAAACTTTCACAGGGTCTGCTTCAGCCTAAACAAATGTTTATAGTGGAGAGTTGAAAGCATTGGTTCGGTCTTCCAAATGTTCAGTTGGAAAAGGTTGATAGTACTGACAACAGTACCCACTCCGACTGTTAATCCATTGGAAGAATTCATATGCAGGCATCAGTGAGGACAAGAATAAACTTAGGTCTGGTATCTTTGTGCCCCATCTTGGCTCAAATGTCAACTATCGCCACTTAAGAAGGGTAGTAAATGGTATTTCACTAAAAACCAACTAGTCAAAAGAAAGTGCAGTATTTTGGTGAGAAAACAAAACAAAACCAGTTAAATGGTAAGACATTGAGAATTCAAATTTTACAAGGGCTTGATGGGGTTATCCCACTCCAGGACAGAAAACAGACCCTTAGCCCAGGCAAACAGACAGCAATACCCCAGGCAGCATTTTGCCCATGGCAGCCAAGTAAAGGATTTGGGGCAGGCTGCTCTCCCTTTGGATCTGTTGATGATTTTGGATGGCTGGAAATCTGGTGGCCTCAGCAGTGCCACAGATAGAGGTGGTCACTATGCGGACTGCAGAGAAAAGAAGCCAAGTTGAGGCACCCTCAAAGGCCAGGTAGTAACTTTTTGGCATTACCGGGGCATTGTTCGGCAGTCCAGGGTGATCAGAGGAGTTAAGTCTCTAGCAGCAGTATTCGATCAGAAAGGATGGTCATTGTCACTGGGTGGTCTTCCCTACAGGCCACAGTATAGACTAAAAGGAAGGGCACATATCAACCCTGGAAAAATATTGGACACAATTTATCTGTCTGTCTCTCCATGAAGTGTGTGTGTAAGTGTGTGTGTGTGTGTGTGTACGCGTCGGGGGGAGTTGGTCTATCCTGACACTGATAAAATGCTGGAGAGGGCAAGAAGTTGTCCTTGACCAGCCCATTTTGCGGTTTATTGCTTTCATTCAATGAGTGAACCATGCCATGCCTGCCACTGACAATACCTGTGACAGGGGGAAGACATCAGATTCCTGTTGCAACATCTCCTGCCACCATTTTACAAGTCTTCCTGTCTCTTAGCTCATTGCCAGGGAACTTGTGAAATTCAGCCCTAAGATTCAATCTTTTTCATTTGCTTAAATTTCAAACATAGTTTAATTAGGCTGTCGAATTTGACAAAATTACCTCAAATCACTTTTAGAGGATTTCAATAAATAAAAATTCATTTAAATGTTGCATGTGCTTGTAATTCTTCCAGATTTATGTGATAGTCGGCTGGAAATGAATGTTGGAGTCATTGGACAAATGCTTCATGTAAATGTATTGATACCTTATAAAATATTGTAACAAGGAATTTTATGTGAAAAGATTGAGAATTTGAATGATAACTTCAAGCAATTTTAACATCTATTCACTAGATTCCTCACTTAGGTCAGATGACTTAATTTTACTTCATATAGAATTCTGAAATTGTTTAAGAGAGTACATTCCAATATCAAACACTTATTTCAAACTCACCCTTTGAATGAAAATGCTATCAAGCAGATCCAACTATTTCATTTCAGCATGCCTCTAGGAAATGGACTTTCCATTATTCACCGAAGCATCTGAGTTTGCAAAGAGTTGAATTTTGACTTTAATTAAATGAACTGTGGTGTTTGGAAGAGTTTGAGTGGATGGCACTTATTATCAAATCTATTTTCCATCATGTTGTAAATGTGGCAGGCTGTTTTTAATAGTTATCGCAGTTCAGCAGTAAAAAGGGTTAACGTCAGGGGATTTGATTTCCATTGTATTGTAATCTTCTCATATCAAAATATCTAGCCTAAAATAAAACTCATAAATCCAAAATCAAATCCAAAGTCTTATAAAAAATTAGATTACTGAAAGATGCACAGGAATGCAGAAATTAAAATATGAGATTGAAACAATGGATTAAAACCAATGCAAAGGAGGGAGTTAGCACAAGGTACCAAAAGGCAGACTTATAATAAAATCCACAGCACAAACTAAAATGCAAACCTCTGTGAAACATGTTCTCAGAAATTGATTCTGACATGATAAAATTAACCAACAGCATTTGAGTTGGTAAGTATTATATCACTTCTTTGATTCATTCATTTTGGTGACCAATATTTACAGCTTGACAGTGATTCAAAGTTTAATAATTTGTCTCATATCAGTACAAAGCTGCTTTGATCAGGTATGATGCAAATCAGCAGCTCCTAGGTTTGCCATGACAATGCAACCTACTCCGACCCTAATCCTTCATGAGCAATCCCCACTGCATGTGGTGACATTTCAGATGTATTGAGGTAGCAGGTGATGTGCAATTGATGGCATACTAGATTATTACATTATTGCCTGTTTATAAGAAAGCTGAAGAGTTCACAATCAAAAAATGTTTAGATAAGGGAGTTTAGTTGCAAAACACGTACCTCAAAAATGACAAATCGATTATTGTATCTTATCCCAATATTTCATCCCAGCTGGTATGATGTTTAATATTATTGAAATACCTTGCATTTTCATAGACTTCTCTGTGCTTCTTTTAAAGGCTCCTACTTCTTTAGTTTTGTAGTCACCCTATAACCTTCTCCAAGTTGCTATACATTATCCATAAGCATTGACAGCGAGAGGCAGTAAGCTGTTCAAAGCCCAAGTGAGTTGGTGAGCCGTGGTTCAGGGGACTTTCACCGTTCAGCCTAATCCTTGCACACACACTTTCACTTAAGGTTATTCTGGGAGATTTGTTAACCTTTTCTGCTAAGTCACGCTAAAATCATTCTTTAAACATTTTACAGCTTTCTCTTCACTTATTTGGACTTGCATACTTCCAGCAAGCCTACAATTACCAGTCTGGATAGAATTGCCCTCAGAATACTGAAAGATCATGACATGCAATGTTTGCAGTGAGCTTCCTTTATATTTCAGTAATTACACGGCTGAGAATATCTGTAGAGTTTGTCAATTAGCAATAAGATCCTTACCACAGATATGGAATTTGTCATTCTTGGTTTAATGACAGAATTTCCTCGACAATGGCACTACTTTGACCTCTACACATCCACTCATCTAATACCCTCTCTGACTGTATCCTTATTTTGGCTGTATTTCCCTCATTATTGGGAACTCCAGTGCTCAGTGGATGCTGTGAGTTTTCATTATCTCAGCTGGACTACACATTTAATATCATCAAGTACACAACTGATGCCAACTCTGTAGCCCTAAGTGGTCAGTGCTGAGAAATATGGTTTGACATCAATTGTTTGTCTATCTGGAAGAGGTGTTATCATAGAGTATTTTCATAGAATCCTTTTAATGAAAAGCAGGCCATTCGGCCCTTCGAGTTCATAATGACCCTCCGAAGAGTATCCCACCCACACCTAACCCCTACCGTCCTTTATTCCTGTAAACAATTGACCTAAACTGCACATCTTTGGACTGTGGGAGGAAGCCAGGGCACGAGATAACTCTCCCATCAAGGCTGTTCTGGAATTTCCAAAAATTAAATATTATTTTGCCGGACACTATCATGGGGATCACAAATGAAAGGAAGGGTCATTGGAGTATTTTTAAAGTTGTCATAGCACCTTAGAGCACGGAAAGAAGCCCATCGGCCCAACTCATCTGTGCCAGCCAGATTTCCTAAACTGAACTAAACCCATTTCCCTGCATTTGGCCTGTATCACTATAAATGTTGCCTATCTATATACCTGTCCAAATATCTTATACATATTAAAACTGTACCTGATTCGAACCTCTTCTTCTGGCAACTTGTTCCGTATATGCATCGCTCTGTGTGAAAAAGTTGCCCCTCAGGTCCCTTTTAAACCTTCCTCTCTCACCTTAAATCTATGCCCTCTAGTTTTGGACTCCCCTAGGGGAAAAAAAACCTTGGTAAATCACCTTATCTCTGCCTCTCATGATTTTATAAACCTCTGTAAGGCCACCTCTCAGCCTTCTATGCTGTAGGGAGAAAATTCCCAGCCTATACAGCCTTTACTTATAACTCAAACTTTCCAGTATCAGTAATATCCTTGTAAATTGTTTTTGCATTCTTTACAGTTTAATAACATCCTTTCTACAGCAGGGTGACCAGAATTGAATGCAGAATTCCAAATGTGGCCTTACCAATGTCTTGTAGAGCTGTAACATGCCGTCCTAACTCCTGTATTCAATGTTCTGACCAATAATGGCAAGCCTACTAAACACTTTCTTCACCACCCTGTCTCCATGTGACCCAATTTCAAGGAACTATGTACCTGTACACCTAGGTATCTATGTTCGACAACACTCCCCAGAACCCTTCCATTAACTGTCTAAGTCCTACCCTAGTTTATCTTACCAAAAAGCAATATATCACATTTACCTGCATTAAACACCATCTGTCATTCCTTCGTCCACTAGCACAATCCATCTACATCCCATTGTACTCTTAGATAACCTTCTTCACTGCCCATTATAACACCAATTTTGGTGCCATCTGCTAACTTACTAAACATGCCTCCTATGCAGCTTCTTTTTCACTTTCTTTGAACATTCTTTTTTTATTAATAGAAAAAATAGAGGTGTGGGGGGAGGAGGATGAGGAGGAGATAGCAATTGTTGCCTGTGGGAGGTTGCATGATAAACCTCCCACAGGTGGGTAAAAGGTTCTGAGGCAAGATCTGTGGATGGTTTTGACAGGCCATCTCCTTGCTCCCTCAATCTATCCCTCTGTTTTCCCCCCAAACTGGCAAACTTTCCAGGCAGACCTTCAAAGATTTATGATCGGATACTTGCCCATTTAAAAGGCAGGCTACTAATTTATCACACAGACATTCTTGCCCAGAATTTAAACAAAGATCTCACCAGCATCAACTCACCCAACTATTTTTCTTTCTTGTTATCTCCAGGGAGGGAGACTTCCACCTATCAGGAGTAGGCCACCTAGTGCAAGACATTACAAGCTTTCATTTCTCAGATTAGGGAACATTTTTGAAGAGTGGAGAAGCAGGCTTTGGTGAGGAAAATGTCCAGAACATCAATCTGCGATGCCATGCAATTCTACGTCAGAATTAGTGATGGATGAAAGCAGACTGAATGTGATCTTTGGTCGCAAAAATATAGTCTTATAATCTGGATGTAATGAAGAATTTAGCCTACTTTTTCTCTTTTGTAGACATTACATTTTTGAAATCTTAAACATCAGCTCTCAGGTGAACTGCTGTACAAACATTCAATTTCCATTGGCAGATTTAAGAAAAAGCTGACAGTCCTATCAATTTATTTCAAACTATTCCCAATTTCATCAATGATCAGAGGCCAACATACAGCCATCCATCTGTGCAATCAAAAAGAATCATGTCTTCTCTCACTTAACATTCAAAGGGGGTATAAGTGCTTCAGCAAAACTCTTGAGTGTTTTGCCTGTATTAGCATTCATCACAGAACCATTTGGAAAAGTATAATTAGAAACTTAAATTCCTTCTCATTGAAAAATCTGCCAAAGGCAAAATTATTTTCCACTCAGGAAACAGGGATGAAACTGCTGCTTCTGCTGGAGTTGGGTAAAGAGACAGATTGCTAGAAATAAAAACTGCATTTGAGTCTTCAAGTTTATCCGTTGCTTTGTTAAGTCCGGTCATTGGCAGAAAAAGTCACAAAGCCATACTTCTACTAGAGATGAAAAATAAATTCTCACTTCCTCCAGTTCAAATCCTGCAAGCCGTGCATCCCTGGTTGTAATAACTTCACAAGATGCAACCATGTCTTCAGATGTGTTTGTCACCAAATCTAGAATTCTATCAATGACATTCGTCACATTTCTCCCATACAATGCTCTTTATGGATTTCTTCGGGCCAGCAATGCAACAGGAAAATTGATTACAGGAAGCAGAGAGGGGAATCTCTGCATAGACGGATAAAGACTCCAGATAAAAACTCTCCAGAAAATTGCCTGCCCATTGAAAGTGCTCAGGGTGTGTTTCTACTTCCACCATTTCTAGGAGCAGTGCTTGAAGCATTTGCCATTCAATAAGGATGGAATCAAAGAAGGGTGCCATGACGGTCACCAGGTCCTGCAGTCTCACAGCAGCCAGTGACCACCAAGGCCAATAACAATCTCAACCTCTCTGCAAACCAGAACCTTCCAAATACAAGCAGATGACAATGCCAACATTTCCCAGTTCATCATCCACTGCTACATCCAAGTTGTGCTGGAGGCGATGTACTCAAGGAGAAGTGAGTTCATTGTTTTCTCTCTAATCAGAGAGAGAAGCTGAATGAGTGGGCATGTAGCTTTGTCAGGGTAGCATGATTCTCAGCTGGATAGGATTGCACACACATGGGTCCTGCATTTCAATAGGGAGATCAAAAGTAATCATAAAGAATTTCACTGCGTAATGAGCAGTCAGTATATAACATGCCCAGGTCTTGTCTCCACCCCATGTGATCCAATGGGAATTTCCTGATTTTTTTAGTATGGTTTGGGGGAGGGAGAGTTTGAAGGACAGCCATTCTTCTCTCTCATCATTGTATCCAAAAATCTTTGGAAAGTAGGGGTCAACTGAACAAGACATCATGGAGTTCCAATCCCCTTGTGCTGACCTGACCCATACATGCCTCCTCAAGTCCAGTAAAAACAAGGGTGAAGTTACATGGGCCATTCACTCACGGGAGAATATTTGTCCACTATTCATCAGCCAAGTGAGTGAAGATAGGATGGAGGTGGGATTCCCAACTCTTAGCAGCCAGAAGTGCCATCTCAAGAAAGGCCAGCTGATGTCATGGACTGGCAGCATGACATGCCAACTGTTGGCATGGCATCCAATGTGCTGGGAAGAGTTCAGCGAAGGATCCGAACTTTAGGATCGGGGAAGGATGCATATGAAGTGGGCAGGAGTCAGGGTTTGTGAGGCAATGAGGGAAAGGAAATTCTCAGGGTGAGTAACACCGTGGTTGGGGGGGGATGACTCTGATGGACCCAGAGGACGAATTACTGAGGTACAGCTCCTGGCCCCACTTTCCATTTTCAGCTTGGGCACGTTAGCCATTTGATGTAGACTTCACCCAGTATTGGTTCAATGCCATTAAGTGCTCTCTTAAATGATCCAAATGGCCTACAGGTAAATATGTGTTACAAAGGCATCCCAGTCACTGGTTCATCCATCTGTGCTTGTTCTGCCTAGTATGGTTTTGAAATTAGTAATTAACTCTCCTGAAGGAGGGAAACTCGAGAGCTTCCAGCATACCTTGACCAGAGATGGTACAAAATCAAACGGATTTTTAAAATTGCTTTGTATGATTTCATTAAGAAAAAACTATAGATTGTACTGTTTAATAAAATAGATTCTAGCAATGTTGGAATTAATCCTCTAAGGCTTGCAATTTTTCTGATGTAGATGCATTATGAGGTTTCAGCAAAGGCTTTTAGATAAGCTATTTAAACCGTCTAAAACTCTGAAAGATTCATACTACGTAAAAGGCACTTTTGCAAGACTTAAAACTTCTTACATGCAACTATCCAGATACTTTTTTTGCAAATGGGAAGTGTGATTATTTGCAAGCTTTACTAATTCAAATGGGAAGAAGATTGAGGATTTTCCCTACCAAATATGTTAAATATTTATCTCAAGCCAATTAAGTCCATTCACATAAACCTTCACCTGCTCGTATCATACACTTCCATATAAGGGCTACATCTGGGTAATTTCTACGAGATGCTTACTAAATAGGCTACTTTTTTTAACTAGGAGAAAGTTAGGACTGCAGATGCTGGAGATCAGAGCTGAAAATGTGTTGCTGGAAAAGCGCAGCAGGTCAGGCAGCATCCGAGGAGCAGGAAAATCGACGTTTCGGGCATGAGCCCTTCTTCAGGAACTCATGCCCGAAACGTCAATTCTCCTGCTCCTTGGATGCTTTTTTTTTAACTGTTTACTTACTACATTGCAACAGTGACTATATATTCAAAAGTAGTTGGCCTTTCACTCCCAATGAATGTTTCTCAGGTTTTAAGCCTCTGCCCCTGCTGTCTTGCTCTGCACAATATACATTTCTGCTTCTGTCACAATTAAAATTGATGATAAAGTCTAAAAGGGCTTGATGTTCATGGCAGTTTAAGCCGTCTCTTTCAAAGAGGGAGAATTGCCAAGGGGGTCATGTTGGTGAAGTTTCCTCATGATAACTTCACTGCAAACAGCATAGGTTCAATGTCAAACAATGGGGGAAAAAAGTTCAAGAGACAGCATTATAAAGTGATGTGACCATTTCAAACAAAATGGAGGCATCGGGAATTCAAACCGGTTTCACCAAGTTTTTGTTCTTCATTTCTAGCAAAGGGAAATCATTATTCCACTGTGCCTGCTGATTAGAAGTGGGAAATCAATACGTGCAGTAGTCAACCATTTGTGTACTCAATGAAAGAAAACTGTTGTCTCTGAGCGGCTTATGTTTCAGCTGTCCTGCCCTAACTCGTGAAATACTGACCGTAGTCACAATGCCGCTGTGAATGGGAACCGTGGTTATATTGACCTATTGTCTTGTGTGTGGGAAAAGCAGAGGTGCCCACATTATAACAGGAGTTCAGAAACACAGAAACACCTGATTACTAGCTTTTAGCTGCCCGTGAGATTTCTAGTGATTGATAATTATGTCCATTCTTTTCATCAGTATACAATCAAACATATTTCAAACCTTAAAAGAATTGACTGTTTGCCAGCTGTGATGCATAGTACAAAGAATTCTGCAGTGTTACACAGACATTACAACATAGAAATAGGTTGTTCAACACAAAGTTCAACTCGTTGTTTATCCATCACACAAGCAAGTTGCTGTTAGCAAGTTCTTGCACTACTACTTTTACAATTCAATATATTCATCGAAATAGGCCCTTCAGCCCATTGACAGTTTACCTTGCATCTCAATTCACTTTCAAAACATCCATCTAATCTATTCTTAAAAACTATTTATTTTCGGCTTCAATCACAACCCCACAAACCCTGTGTTAAAAAAATCTCCAGTTCTCTGTCCTAAATTTTTATATTTAATCTTACATCTCTGTCACTGGAAACAGTCTGTCTTGAACTACACTGCCCTACTATCATCTGAAATTTTCCTTTGCTGCTAATTTTAGGCAAGTCACATTAACCTATTCAAAGTAAATGATTTAATGCTTGAACTGGTGGGGAGATGAATTTCACATGGATGTGTTAATTGTTTATACCTACTGTCCCAGGATATTATTTTCCTCTTTTTAAAAGGCGCAGCACATTGATATTTCTAGTTAATTCGGGCAAACAGCACCATCATCAGTAACAATGGGCATCAGTTCTTAACTATTGATTTAAAAGGACAGACTCTCTGCGCACCTTGTTGAAAGAAATAGAAGCACCATTTTGAAAACAGCAATACACAGCAACGCAGCCATCCTGTGACAACAAGATTGTTCATTTACATTCCCAATGGAACAGTTAATTGCTGCAGTTGGATAAGAAGAAAACATATTCTTTTCTGTGTAGATGAAATGATAAAAAATGAATTACTGCTAGAAATCAGAAATTGGATGCGTTGGATATAACAACCTAACATTCACTTCAGCTTCTCCTGACGGAAGCAGCTCAAATAACTAATGTGCAGACCAAAGGGAGTGCGAATATCCCAGAGTTCTTAATGGAATTAGAATTCGATGCCAATCAACTTGTAATGGCCTGTGGGCTTTCAAGTCATGTGGATGTAAAAAATACAGACAGACAGGCAAAGATTATCTTTGATCCAGAGCTTTACTTCATAACATCAATGCTTTAAATGATTGACTTTCTAGTTTTATTGTTAGTGCTTTTTTTTAACCCCTGTGGTCTAATTCACCTTTTGACAAAACAGTGTGAAGCTAGTCAGTTCCATGTTGAAAGTGATGAGCACCTGAGTTGCATAAAGATCAAACCTGACTCTGAATGAGTGCAGCACTTTCAGAGGTGCCATGCCATCTTTCAGCTGAGACATTAAAATTGAGTCCCGTCCTGAAAATTAGATGGATGTTCAACAATCAATGATAATATCTCAAAGAATCATCTCCATTGTTCTGGCAAAGTTTATTCACCAGTCAAAATCACCAAAACAGATGATGTGGTCACTACCACATTGTTGCCTGTGGCAGTTTGTTCTGCACAAATTAGCTGCCCTGTTTCCTACACTGCATCAGAAACTACATTCAAAACTGCCTGCAAAGACCTTTGAGAGATCCACTGGTGATGAAAAACACTGCAAAATGCAAGTCATTTGTTTTGATTTGAAATTCGATCTCCAGTGTAGATTAAATAGTATACTATAATGGAGGAAATGGTGGACTGATTCCTATTCCAACTGGAAACAAATATTCCAGAATTCCACAATGAATTAGGCTGACCATCAGTCTTTTACTACTTTATTAGAATGACAGGTGTGATTTTTCTTATTTCTGAACAAATTTGCTAACATCTCAATTACTACAGGTTATTTTAAAGAGTCCAAATATGCTGTCTGCTCCCTCCTTTGCCATGTAATGCAATGAATCTTGCAAATATTGGCAGAGATATATATATGACAATCTGTACATTTTGGAATTTTAAAGGCTATTAGCAATATTTTGGCAGGTCCCATTGTAAATGAAATCTTTCCAGACTAAAAGATTGATTGAAAATGGATCCTTGAAAATCTAGGATCCATCAACTCAGAATTCCCAATGGTGCTGTCACTTGGTTTGTACTGCATCAGACATAATAGCTGCTGTAGCTTAATTTTTATGAGCTGCTTTTTATATTTTCATCCCAAGACTTTATTATACCTAAGATAACCAGAATAAAATCCTTAACTCCAGAACCAAAGAGGCAATGCTGAGGTCACCCCACTCTTCATTTCACTGGAAGGAAAAAGTCTACAATTTACTGTCTTGCAAGTGAACCTATTGGACTGCACTGTGTAATTATATGATCCACTTTTACCAATCCAAGTTCCTCATTGCAGTATAGCAACCTCTATGTTTCATTCCTCCACTTCCACACTTTGGAGTTTTGCAATGGGCTTTGCTCTAAATGTGGAGGTTCCGAGAGACCAATTCCCAAGATTCTCATTACTAAAACTGACAGTGTTCACTCGCCAGCAGAATTAGATTTCCCTGACTTACTCCTGAAACCTGGTCTGTTTACTCTGCACTCAGAAATCAATGGCAAGAATTAAACATCAACCTTCAACTACACTGTGCAGTTAAAGCACCTTAAAAAACACGATTCCACAAAGTCTGATGAAAACGCTCAACTCAATGATGAGTAGTGTAGCATAAAGGGCTATAATGGATAAATTCTATTCTCGTGAATTGCATCAACAGATATGCAATGCAAAGCTGGCAGCTCCTTCCAGACTGCATCCAAGATGAAGTCTACTCTCCTTATTGCACTGTCTAGTTTAACAAAGCATGTCATAACACCTGGTTAAAGAATGTTGGCTGACATTACAAAGTTTACAAGAGACGGTAAAGCTCTCTATAAAACAACACTATGAAAGTTAGATCTATCTGAAACTTTTTCTGAGTTGACAGGAACCTACGATGGTGTGAAACAATTCTAAAGCTTTGTCTTTTATAATTTTTTTTACATCTCTTTATCACAGTTGTCCTTTGCATCACAAGTTAAGACATTTCAGAACATGAACAGTCTCATAGATTTTTACAGTTTGAACAGAAATTGTTGCATAAATGAATGATTTCCAGTAAGAGTGGTTTCTGAATGTCTAGAACAAGGTAGCAGAGATTTTCCAATTCTCAATGTCACACTTCTAATGGAAGTGAAATAATAGGGCACATAAAAAGAGCACAGCAGAACATTAGCAACCTAGATAGAAACAGAATCTTTAACACAATTGAAGTGCTTCACTGGAAGCACTGGGTAAAAGGTTGACAGGACGTTAGGTGAGACCAGAAGTTTGGTCAGGAAATAGATTTTGAAGCTTGTTATGTTGTGTTCAAAAAGTTCTATCTATTTAAGAGCTAGAGAAGCGATTGTTGATCCAGTGTAATCCTCTTTTATGTAGTTGTCTCCATGACCTAAATTAGATAACTCAGTAAGGTTTGCGAGACACAGCCAATCCTTCACAAAACTGTGTAGACTATCCTTAATCAACTTATTCCTCTCTAGATGATTAGAAATTCTATCTCATATAACGTTTTTCCAACAGCTTACCCACAGTATGGCTCACTGGTCTATAATTACCACCTGACACACACACACACACACACACACACACACACACACACACACACACACACACACACACACACAATGTTTTGACAGGTTCCACCTTTGCCCTCTACAGGATAATGTTGGAGAGATTATCTGGAGAAGACGGGGGTTTAGGGGGTAGACCCCTGTGTAGAACTCAAGGAAAAGTGTGGGCAGAGAGAGAGGGCGAGTGGTCAGTCATTTGGAGATGGTGCCTGGGCTCCAATCGATGTCCAAGACTGTTCTTGGCAGCATTTCAGCAAGCCGAGTTCACTTTTAATCACTGCAAACAAAAGTCACAATCAGTGCTGGAAACACGTCTTTGATGTAATGTTTCTATCAGGACCTTGAGATCTCCTTCAGATAATTCAAAATTTGGATAATTGATATTCGGATAATCAAGGCTCCTCTGTATAGGTCAGATGTCAGAGGTAGTTTCTTTACTCAGAGAGTATTAGGGGCGTGGAATACATTGCCTGCAACAGTAGTAGACTCGCCAATTTTAAGGGCATTTAAATGGTCTTTGGATAAACGCATGGATGAAAATGGAATATTATAGGATAGATGGGCTTCAGATTGGTTCCACAGGTTGGCACAATATCGAGGGCCAAAGAGCCTGTACTTCCCTGTTATGTTCTATGTTCTAACTAGTCCCATTTCTTTAAAAAGGCAAATTATCTCCATGTTATTTCACTTTATGCAGCTACCCAGAAAATCAGGTCAAACCATTTTGAAAGACTAGCTATTAAATACATCACACGGCTCTTTTGAAAAAAAAAGAATGTTAATGCAGCTGCCCTGATAATTGTAGCATAATTGTCATAAAAAGGTTAATCTAAGTGAGTCATTATTGTCAGGCTAATAGGTTTGCCCTGGATACATGCAGAACACAACAGAAAAAGTTTTTCAGATAAACATATTAGAAGCAAGCAGTATTTTCAGATGAGATCCTATAATTATCATTTATACAGATAGGTGAAGTGAGATGTACAACAGATCTACAATTTTATCACACATATCTTTTTACTCAATGTGTCACGCAGCACTTCCTGCTTCGCAACATTGTCAAATTAAGTAGAAAGTTTAACTTCAACACTTATTGTAGTATGCACATCACAAGTTAATGTCATCATTAGCTAAAATGTATTGTAAAATAGACAGGCAGGAGGCTAGAAGAATACAGCAAGCCAGGCAGCATCAGGAAGTGGAGAAGTTGACATTTCAGGAGTAACCCTTCTTCAGGACTCAAGAAGCCCTGAAGAATGGTTACACCCGAAACAACAATTGCTCTGCTTTCTGATGCTGCCTGGCTTGCTGTGTTTTTCCAGCCTCCCGCCTGTCTATTTTGGATTCCAGCATCTGCAATTTTTTGTCCCTAAAATGTATTGTAAGCATCCACTCAGAAATGACCTTTTCTTTGTCGACCTTCACAAATAAAAGACAACTGCACACTGTAAAATGTGAAAATACTCCACATTTAGTGACTTGATGAGTAATGGGTTTTAAAACAGTCTTTATTACCTTTGTTCAGAACAGGATTTGAGACCTATTCCCTTGTAGTTATTGTGCAGCAGCATGATGGATGGGTTCAATCTAATTTATGTCTAAATGATAAAGACTGAAGATCCCCCTCTAAAATCTATTGTTTTGATAGCACCTGCCTTTACATTCCTATTGGCTCATACAAGTGGACTTACTGCATACTGTTGCTTGGCCTATCCTGATGCTGCCAAAGAAATTGAAATATGTGACAACTTTAAACTGACATTGTTTTTTTGCAGACTAGTGTGTTGTGCTCTATGTGTATTATAGTCCTTCAGGTTGCCTTCTGCAAACCTTTGTGCATACCATAGGGCACCAGACCCAATATCTATGTTGGGCACCACTGTGTAAATACCTGGTCTCAGGTCCCTGGGACAGTTTAAACAAGGAGTGCAACCCATATTGAGGGGACTGTATGTTGATTGTCTCCAGCATCTGCAGACCTCATTTTTTACTGTATGTTGATTGTTGCCTGCACACCCATCATGTAAAAAGTAACTGACAGGTACTCAATAAATAGTGCAACAGCAAAATACCATGAATACCAGGAACCTGAAATAAAAATGAAATGCGCTGCAAATACTCAGCAGGATGTGTAGTTGTCTGTGGAAAGAGCAACAGAGTTGGCTTTTCAGATTAATGCCAGTTTGTCAGACCTGGGAAAACTTTAGAAATGTAGCAGGTTTTAACAAGAACAGAGACAAAGTGGTGGGAGAAGAAAATGTGGTTGGTTGGGTGGTGAAAGAATATGTTTGATAATGTGGAAGAAGACTTTAAATTACAAAATGTAGAATAGTGCAGCAAAAAGGAAATGGCAATAGGACTAAAAAGAAAACAAAAAATGAGTCTGAACGAGATGCAACTGGCAACAATCGAAGAGGCAAAGAATCTGAATTGTTGAACTCAATGTTGAATCCGGAAGACTGCAAAGAGCTTAAGGAGATGATGTGCTGTTAAAAGTATAAGAGATCGATCATAGAATGTGGAGAGGAAATGGATCACAGAATTAAACAGACAACTCAAAACTCATGCTTATATGAAGGAGTCGACATAGCACCGCTGCCTCACAGCGCCAGAGACCCTAGTTCAATTCCCGCCTCAGGCAACTGTCTGTGTGGAGTTTGCACATTCTCCCCGTGTCTGCGTGGGTTTCCTCCGGGTGCTCTGGTTTCCTCCCACAGTCCAAAAATGTGCAGGTTAGGTGAATTGGCCAGGCTGAATTGCCCGTAGTGTTAGGTGAAGGGGTAAACATAAGGGAATGGGTCTGGGTGGGTTGCTCTTTGGAGGGTCGGTGTGGACTTGCTGGGCCAAGCCGAAGGGCCTGTTTCCATGCTGAAAGTGATCTAAAAAAAAGTGATCTAATCTAAACAGTGAACTAACAAAATAAATTACTATTTCATCTAAAAAATGCGCTTGGAGCTCTAGATAATGGTAAGAGAGAAGGTTAAAGAGGAGGTGATGCATCCCTTATACTTGCATGGCAAGGTCCAAAGGGGAGAGAAAGTAGACTAGAGTGTTGGAGGATTGGTCCCTTCAAAATGATAAAAAGCAAGGGAGGCAGATGTGTGATGGTGCCATGATTTTACTGGGAATGGCAAAGGTGATCTGGCAGTTCTGGAGGTTGGTGGGTGGAAGGTGAAATATTATGGTTCTGAGAAGGAGGTGAAGGGGTGACTGCAGAAGTGAAGGAAATGGAACTTACATGAATGGTCCCGTTAACCTTGATGGAAGGAATTTTTGACTGTGGAAAACATATTCACAAGCACTAGTGTGGAAGGGAACACAATTGGACAGAAAGGAGGATTTAGGGGAATGGAATAAAGTTTGTATAAGCAGAAGGTAGTGTTATCAAGGAAGTGCGAGGTATTAGTGGGCATACGCGGGATGTTGGCCAATAGACTATGCATAGGAATAGAAACATTTGTAAAGAGGAACAGACAAAGACCACATGAAGGCATGTGTAATTAAGGTTGGAAATTAAAAGCAAAGGTAATTAATGTTTTCAGTTGGTCGTAATACCAGGAAACAGTGTGATACATGAGCTCAATCCACGACACCCTGGTTCACTGTTCAATCACCCTCACCTCTTCATAGGAAAACTTCCTATACAAGAATAAGAATGGAATACTGGTCTCTTTACTCCTCCCTTCTCACTGTCAAGGTTCCCAAATGCATTTTCCAGGTGAAACAGAAATAGTTCTTCTTCTAAGTGAGTATATGATATGCTCTGTTCATTGTGTGGTCACCCTGTACATTGGAGAGACCAAATGCAATTGGGTGACCACTTTGATGAACTGCCAAATTCAATCCATTAAGGTGCCCTTGCGCTTTCAGTCAATTGTCATTTTAATTCTCTGACTTGCTCTCACATTGACATCCCTGTCCTCAACTTCATATTTTGATGAAGCTCAACATAATTGCGAAAACTGGGCAGCATGGACAGGTTGGGCTGAAGGGCCTGCTTCCATACTGTAAACCTCCATGACTCTATAAGCTTGAAGACCAGCACCTAATTTTTTTGATTAGGTGCTTAACACTGGCAGGATCAGTACTATATTCAACAGTTTCAGATCAAAGCCTGTGACCTAAGTTTTTCAGATAGTATTTGTAGATGCTTTGGCATTTCTAATTTACAGCTCATTTGGTCACATCTTTTGTTTCCGTCTGTGTTTCATTAGTATTTCCTCTGTCCTTCTCCATCCTTGCTTTTGCTACTTGATTGTTTCTGCCTTTCACCTTCTCTTTTGTTCTTTTTCTCCCCACCCACCTTTTTCCTCGTCTCTACTTGCCTAAAGCTTGTTACATCTCAAACTTCTTCCAAGTTCTGATCAAAGGTGATCAGCCTGGAATCTTAACAACTGTTTCCCTCTCCAAAGAAATTGAGTATTTCCAACATTGTAGGCTTTATATATCTCTTTATATATTTCCATATCTCTATGGTGCAAAATATGCTGGAGTTGATGGCTTCCTGCAGACATAGCAGCGATTTCTGATTTACCCTCATCCACCTTTATGCTTTGTTGCAAATGAATGAAGTTGAGCGTTTTCAACCAAAATAAATTGAACAAAGAAGCTTAAAGGGACCCTAACACATACCCAATCAAAAAGAGACTGCAAGGGGCAATTTTCAGGCAATTGTTAAACAATGCAATTCAACTTCACCCATTCACTGAAATTCCTCGTCTGATAACATTAATATGCAAAAGCTACAATCTTGTGTTTGTTGTCAGTGCCAATCCAACACATTAGTGTAGCAAATATAATGCAAATCCACTGCTGTTGCAGGCATATTTTTCTAAGAGCAGAATCTTAAGATTCCGTTTTACTGCAGGCTCTTTACAGCTATCATTTCACACCTTATTGTGTTCTGAAGTCTAATAGAAGAAACACCAGATTTGCAGTGATCAGGCTAGACTTTACAATGCAAGGGATCAGTGAATTAAGGCTTTTGAATTGTTCCTCCCTCCACCATACCTTACATCAATTACTGAAATCATGTTACTTTCTTTTTAAAAACTGTTTAATGAGTGACCAATGATAGAGCAATTAATTAACTTTTTATGTACAAAGAATCCAAAACCATCACAGACCAGACTCGGTCACACTTCTTAAAGGCATTTTGCACTGATTCAGCATGTGTGGGCCTCTTGGGACTGGCGAAATCTGCCAGATATAAATTAGCTTCAGGTCTTCATCTGTACCCAGGCCCCCGTACCTGCTCCCTTTATCATCACCTGCCATAACAGCCTTGACAGTGTGATGGGGCATCCGTGTGCTAGCAGCCTGACACAAAGTTGCACCGAACTTGGATGATGCAGGGCTGGCTCCATGCCAACTCTTAACAGATTGACTGCCTGTTATTTAGTTTAAAAACAAATACAACATTTCTATTGCGCCTTGATGTCCTCTAAGCATAGTAAAATACTGCACAGCCAAGAGAAGCATTCTGAAGTGTAATCAGTGTTGTAAAGTAGGAAACACAAGTCAATTAATGCAAAGGAGGATCCCATAACCTATGATTTTTTTTTAAAAATGGGAATCTTGGTGGAGGAATAAATATTCACATAGCATACATCAGTTCAAAGACCCCACCATCATTTATACTGCAGCTGTTTTTGTAACCAATTCATGCAATGTGGGCATTGCCAGCTAGGCCAGCATTTACTGCTCATTCCTAATTGTCCAGAGAGTAGTTCAAAGCCAACCACATTGCTATGGGTCTGGAGTCACATGTAGGCCAGACCATTCAGGAGGGCAGTTTCCTTCCTTCATATTCATCAGACTCTTAATTACATATTTTCATTGAATTCAAATTACACCCTCTGCCATGCCTTTGGAGACTTGAATTAAAATTGAGAGAACCACCATGACCTGCCCTTAACACTAAGATGCATAGCGGTTAGTATGCCATTCAGATAGTACCTTCAACACAATAAAATTCTAAAGTCACTTCACAAGAGCAATATCAGACAAAATTTGACACCAGTTACATGAAGAGATATTCAGGAAGATGACTAAAAGATTTACCAAGGAAGTAGGCTTGGCATAAGGAGCACCTAATGAAGGACAGAAGTTGGACCATGGCCCATAAATCAAATGGCCTGCCACCAAGATCCAGTATCAAAAAGAGACCAGTTGCTTCCGTGCAGATGAAAAAAACTCATCCCCCAGGCAGCTCACATGCACCTCCTAGTGGTGGATACTGAACAACACAAAAAGCAGACCTGAAACATGTTGCCCCTTCACCTCCCCTCCCCCAGCTCATCAGTTGCAGAGAGAAAATGTATAGTCAGCTCCACCCACACACAATAACCCTGGCCTCTAGAGTGGTAGAATTAAGCCACAGCTCATGCGTAAATTACATCAGAGTGAAATTACATGGGTCAGTTCAAACATTAAATTGTACATGCTTCCTATTGATTGCTGCCTTGGATGTGAATTTCTGAAACGTCTGTTGAGCTGCACGTTCACAAGAAGCTGCTTTTCTGGAGCCTTTGGCTGGATATATCAATTGCCTCCCTTGTTATTAAACCCAGAGCTTTCAATGAATACCTGTATACACTATACTCTGTAAGGACGAAATCCCTTTTTCCTTTCCTGCAAACCACCAGGGAAAGTGCATTCTCTTCCTATGATTGCTTAATGTATACAAATTAGTTGATAGCTTAGGTTTGAAAAACCGGTTGCCACTTTGATGTTCTGCTTCTATATTTAAGCACAGCAGGAACATTAATGCCCTGATCTGTTCTTATTTTGATAGGTCCGCTGTTTTCACCCCCCATGTTGTATTCAGGATGTCTGAAAAGGTCAAGTTAAATGATCAGCGGTTGACACAGTTAAAATGTTCCATAAATTAGAAGATGTTACTAACTGTGGCACAATCTCAGTAATATATTGCACTTGGCACAATGATCTATTGAACACATCTGCTGCATCTGGGTGACTATTTATATGTGGAACAACAGGAGTGAATTTTCTTTCAAACTAGGTTTCCAATTCTCCCCCTCCCACTGTGCCGTGCTTTGACAGAGAGGGCAGGTGACCTATGTCATGGATTTTCCAAACTCAGCACTGAGCTAGCTGATGTGCTGGTTTGTTGAGGAGAATACTACTCTCAGACTTCCAGCAACAATGTTCTGTCACCAACCCTTATGATGCAGTAGACCCTTCAACTTTACCTCTCAGCTCATGTCCTACACTTTCCCGCACTCCAATTACCTTGGAATGCCTCTCTCTATCCCCTTTTACGAGGCAAACTGTCACTCATACTTTAACCACCTCCATCTTGCAGCACAGTACCGAGATCCCAATGATTTCCTTAAGGTTTTGTTATATGCAAGTTTAATGGAGGGATGTGAGAACTACCAGTGTAATCCCAGCTGTAAAGTGTAATACAGCACATTTCAGCACACCAGCTCTCACATGGAAATGTGTCACAAAGTGAAAGACACTTGTTTTATCAGAAATTAAATCAATTAAGCTCAAGAGGATTGCTATTTTTAAAGTTTAGCCAATGCAAAATTTACCATATGAGCTCGTGATAACAAGAGACAGAAAATAGGCAGCACAATTGAGTCTGTGTGTTCTTGGTCAAACAATTTTGCATTTATTGTGCATTGGATTTGTCAATTCTATTCTGATCATGTTTTCAGCATTCAGCAGCAACTGATAAAGTAACCCCTTTAGCCATCATGAGTGTCTTTTAAGTTGAGTTTTAGGTTCTCTCATTTCCTACCTATCATTAAGCCATTCGACTTTATATTTGGATCAGACACTGGTCTTCGTAGACATGTGAGAAACAATGTAAGGACTCAGACTACAAACGTCTGGAACTCCATCTCATCGTTTAATACTGTGGAATAGACAGACTTTCATACAACATCAGTTTCAATACTTTCATTGATTTTGCTTCAGGTCCCACACTGTTTAAATGTAGCAATGTAACTGGCATCAGAGAATAGACTTCTGCACTGTTGTAATGTAAAACCTCTGAGTGTTGGTCTTCATTTGTCCCTTTTTAATGGTAAAAAGCAATCTATACTCAGTGCTTTTGTCCGGGGCACAGCTTTGATGAGAACTTGCCCTCTGCATGACATTAAATGAGATGCCATTGTTATGCAAAGTGTCAGGCCTGATCCAAGCTCTTATATATATCACACAAACACACAAGGTGGTAATTTAGATGACAATGGGGAAAAAGTAAAGAATGCACATTCTTTCCAAGGTGGCTCCACGCATTAGTGACCTTCATGGATCTCTTTGTAATCTTCACAATCTTTATGGAATGTGCCTATACTAAAATTTCACAGAATAGATTCAATGATTCCAAACCATCCCTGCAAGACTGTGGCCTTTACCTTAACTTAATGAGCTGGCAACCAGGGACGTCTGTAGCACCTCCTTTTAACAAAATAGTTAAAATCTAAGCAGAAAGTCTCCAGATTAAATATTTCAGGTTACTGCGCAAGGCAGCAGAAATGTGTGTAAAGGAGCCTGAACTAATACTCTATTGAATGCATAAAAAGCCAAATTGCACAAAACACAGTTGGCAGAAAATATAAAATTTGTTATAACTAGTCACTCTGCATTGTCTAATTTTATGCATTATGGGGTATTTGATTAATTATTAATTCGCTTGCCTGCACAATGGCATAAATTTGCATTTGTCAACAACAACCACAATTTTGCTCAGCATTATTTTGTGACTAATACCAACAAAGTTAAAGAAAAACTTGCATTTACATAACATAATCATGAAACTGGGAAATCAAAAAAACATTTCACAGACATTGAAACATTTGCTTCAGACACAACCACAGACAAAGAGTAGGGACAAGCTAAGGAAGAAAGGTATTGATATGCAAAATGATAAACAGGCCATAACATGAAGGGATGGAGACGACAAAACTAAGAGTAAGTCAGAAAATAAGATGAGAGATTGAAAAAATAACAAAAGAACAAATCGAAAGGCTCTGTATCTCAATGTGCATAGCATTTGAAACAAAACAGAAGAACTGATAGTACAAATCAAAACAAATAAGTAAAATCTGATATTTAATCTGATATGAACTAGGTTAGCCCTATACGTACTGTGGCTACAAGAGCAAGTCGGTTCATTAATATGTAAATCCCAGAACTTCATTTAAGTCACATTCTCGAAATTCTAGGATTTACATACTAATGAAGCGAAACCTGCAACCCATTTCTAAAAGATGGAAGATTTAACAACAATCTAGGTTTGTTCAAAATATCATTTCAGTTGCATGACAGTGTAATATTTTGCTATAAATCCTGTCTTATGGTCCTGCTCAACAACTACCTGATTAAAGAGCAGCACTCCGAAAGGGAGTGTTTCCAAATAAACCTGTTGGACTATAATCTGGAGTTGTGTGATTTTTAACTATATTGACAGAGATAAAAACATTGGTCATCTAACAGGAAACAGAAAGTAAGCATGAGACATTGTACATTTGGCAAGATGCAACATGGGGTCAGTGTTGGGGCCTCAATCCTTCACAGTTTATCAAAATGACTTGGGTGAAGGCAATGGAAAAGAAATTTATTGTCACATGTTCTTTTACATGAAAAATACAGAGAAAACTTTTATACGTTGACTACCAGAGTGCCTATATTAATGACAGAAGTCATACCTAATAATAATAAAAAGTAAAATTAAGATAAAGTTCATCAGAGTTCAGTTAATGGCTCCTGGGCTCGGAGAATACCAGTCAAGGAACAATGAAATACCTGGAAGACACAGCCAGGAAGAGGTGCCTAATAACTGGAAACATTTTTTAAAAAGCAGAGAAAGGAAAATGAAGTAAAAGCAGACAGGGGAAACAAGCTCCAGGCTCTTGGACTAAGGAGGCGGCATGCTGTGCTGCTACTCCGCCAGAATTTTAGGACAACAAAGGGTTCAATGGTATGGTTGTTAAATTTGCTGATGATGCAAAGAATCATAGCATCCCTACAGTGTAGAAGCAGGCCATTCAGTCCATCAAATCCACACAGACCCTCCTAGATGCATCCCATCCAGACCCATCCCATCCCTCTAACCCTACATTTCCCATGGGTAACCCACCTAGCCTGCACATCCATGGACATATGGGCAATTTACCATGGTCAATCCACCTAACCTGCACATCTTTGGACTGTGGAAGGAAACAAGAGAACGCAGAGGAAACCCACGCAGACACAGGGAAAATGTGCAAACTCCACACTGTTGTCCAAGGGTGGAATTGAACGCAGGGCCAGAGCATAGTGAGGCAGCAGTGCTAACCACTGAGCCTCCATGAGGTAGCACAATATGAAAAGTACACACAAAGGTAGGGAGGTTGTGCTGTAATTATACAGAGCAATGAAGAGACCCAATTTGGAGTACAGTGTACAGTATTGTTACCTGACTTATGAAAGGATGTAAATGCATTGGGAGCAGTTGAGAGAAGGCCTACTAGACTAATATCTGGAATCAGAGAGTTGTCTTAAGGCTGAACAGGCTAGGCTTGTATCCAGTGGAGTTTAGAAATAAGGTGACTTGATTGACAAGATGGATGAGGAAAGGTGCTCCCTCTTATGAGAGAATCTGGAAAAAGGGCTCACTCATTTAAGACAGAGATGAGAACATTTATTTCTCTCAAACGGTTGAGGGTCTCTCTTCCTTAAAAAGGGTGGAAGCTGAGCCATTGAATATTATTTCATGCAGAGCAAGATAAATGCTTGATTAGCAAGAGGATGAAAAATTGTTGGGGGCAGGCAGGAATGTAATCAGATCAGTCATGGTCTTACTGAATGATGGAACAGGCTAGAGGGGCAAAGTGGCCTACTCCTGCTTTTATTCATACATGGCTGCATGTTTTTCTCTCCAAGGTGGTGCCGGACCTGGTGAGTATCTCTAGCACTTCCTCTTTTAATTTCAGATTTCCAGCATCAGCAGATTTTTGCTGTAAACCCTTGAAATGTAGTCAACGTTGCAAAATAGAGAATGTATGGCAGCAGGTTTCCACTTACCAACTTTGTAAAAACAATGATTTGATAATGACCCTTGCTGAAGAATCTATTTTTCCCCTCAGTTTCCAATGATACTGCTGATGAAGACTCCCAATTAAAAGATACAGAAACAAGTAGTAGAGGGTAAAATTTCCTTAACTTGCAAAAATATATGTAGTAGCTTCATATCATAGAGTACATAGAGATGTACAGCACGGAAACAAACCCTTCAGTCCAACTTGTCCATGCCAACCAGATATCCTAACCCAATCTAGTAAATCAATCTAATTTATTCTTGAACACAATGTCCTGTTTAAATCATTAATATCAGGAACTTCATAATATCTTTAATTCAGTATTTATCAGGTACTAAGAATGTTATAACCTTAAACTATTGAAAGTATAACTTTATTTGAATGTTTGTAGTCTTCAAAAAGGGCAGGTGTGCTATCATCATCCAATTAAGTTTTTTCACTTTACTCCTGATCATATATAATACTTTTGTAGTTACTGAGAGAAAATGGTGCTTGCCCTCAGGTCCCAGGCAACAATTCTCACAGCTGAGTGCCCATGTTCATATGGGGGAATTCAGTGGAGATTTCACCCCTCACCTGCCATTTCATGTTCCTTCACTTCCCACAACTGCTTCCTGATCTTTGCTTAACGCCTGCTATAGTGGTTTGGGTACATTTAAAGAGGTGAGCAAAAGTAGCCTATCAAATTGATTCATACTTGCCTGTGATTTGATTGTCCTTCATCATAACACCAATTCTATTTTGAAAACTTCAGTCAATTTGCATGCTTTACTTACATTGGGGTATGATACTATCCAACATAATGCACTGTTCTACAGCAACTAACAATTGCCTAAAGTAAAATGCAGCACATTCCTTTTACCAAGAAAGGTCAATGATTGGATTTTAAGGGGTGATAAAGTTGTGACCCTTTGCTGCAGGTGGAGAAATCTAATTTTCAAATTTTAGATGACCTGAACAAACGTGACATTTTGCATAGAGTGAAAAGTTCAATTTCAAACCATTTATCTTTAATTCTCGCATACTTCTTGAAATTCTTGTTTAGAGAGTAACATGGTAAACTAAAAGCTGTTATTTTTCCTCAGCAAGGACTGAGCTGGTGAAACGTATGTGGCCCAAGTCATGGGGGTCGCACAATTTCACAGGTTATAAAATCAATGCTGTCTTCTTTTTGGCTAGTGTGATTATTGTGATGGTGGCAGATCAAGAGAAAATGGGCTAAAAGCTCAGAGCAAAGCAGCTGCTGGGGCCAAGCAAGGTTGAGTCTCACTGATTCTGCTGCTACAGTCCTATGTACCCTGGTGTTACATTGATGACAAGTGTAAGCACAGACTCTCTGATGGCAATTCAAACGTTCTTTTTAGTGGAGGCGGGGGGATGGTGGAGGGAGAATGCTCAGGGTTCCATGTAGGAACATTCAAGCCAGTCATGACTATGACACCCAGCAATACTACCTTACAAGAACTAGCTTTCTGTCAGAAATGCAATTTGGAGTACTTGTCTTGCTGAATGTAAGACCCTGGTTGTGCAGCGTAACCTTCTGAGAATGACTGTAGCTTTAAACCTCAATCTGTTCATTAGGGTACATTAATTAAGTACATTTTACTGATCTATGAATGTAGTTCATTCTCTTTTCTAATAATTACCATCAAAATCTTATTATATTCCCCCTTTTTAAAAATTAGGCAGTCGATACTACAAGTTAACTCTGGCTTTTGCACAGATCATATTCATTACATTCAGAAAATCCCAGTGAACAATCCGACTTTTTCATCAATTATTTAACTGACACATATAACTGATTCGATCTGTCTCTGTGTTCAAGGTAAAAGAGAACAATTAGGCCAAGTGAAAACTGGGATCCAATTTGGAACATGTTTTCAGAGGGGAAAATTACCCACTACCTTCTAAACGTCACTAACAGTTTCCCTCTAGAGTAAAAGCTTTTTCAGGCAATTCAGCACTTTGGCTAATTGTGACTATATTTCAGCAATTTATGCAGCATGGAAATGAAGAGGAAGCATTTAGACTGTCAGTATGCACCAGTTTGACCATATAAGGGACAATGTCAATCACACCCTCCTTTTTGGATGATGTTACCACAATTTGTATTACAACATGCAGTCGTCTATTATTTCAACAGGAGTTGAAGCTACATTGTAAGCCCAGGAAAAATATTGTATTCAAAACTTAAAGTTACACTGCCAGTAAGGACTGTTGCTAACTCAGGAAAAAAAAATCATTGCTTCCTTTTTTTAATAAAAACATCTGATGCATTTTGCCAAAATATTTAAAATGTCTTGTTACTAATATTTCTCTTCATTTTCATTAGATGTCATGTTTGTTTTATGTCTCCAGATCTACTTATCCGAATATCTTTATTTCTGCTTTCATGTTCCTGGATTTTCCTTTGCTTCATTTTAACTTTTTGAAAGGTCATAATGACTTAAGCAGCTCAACTCTTGCTTTCTATTTTTGCTTTTCAGAATGGAGATAAGAAACATCAATCTGTCCTTCTTTTCAGTAACTTTCAATGCTCTCTTACTGCAGTAACAAGATGCTTACCTTCACCTGAACTCACTTCAAACTGTCTCATTTTCTGTTTTTTTTTCAGAAAAATGCTTTTCTTATCACATTTAATTCATTTCGTCTATTCCTTGTAATATTTATGATCCATGATTAGACACTTATTAAATTCCAACCTCCAATTTGTATCCACTCACAACTCAAAATGAACAGCTAACAAGTGTAAAATACAACTACGTTTAAGCCAGTGGCTTGAAACACCCAAAAGTACCCCAAGTTGTCTAACCGACATGCCCTTTCTCAAACCCATAATGCCTTCATTTTGACAGGCAGTGTAATTATTTCATAGGTATGGGCTGTCATGTTGTTTGGTCATATTGAACTTGAATATTGCTAAGAAAAGACACTGACAAAAAGTATCTTTTTCCAGCGATAACTAAAAGTTTTGCATCATCAACTCATCATACCCATTCTTTCATTGACTTCTGAAAATATTAAATGGAACAAATAAAATCACTTCCAAACCCACAACAAAAATGAATAGGTGGTTGCAAAATATTACAATGCAGTTGATTATCTTTGCCTGTAAAGCTTTCTGAGTCAGAACCGCAGTGAAATTAAGTGAAATGAGTTGCAAAAATATGAATGATGTACTCATCTAAAAGCCTAGAAAGGATGCATGACAGAAGGCCATTCAGCCTATCATGCTGTAGCAGTTCTTTCAGGAGCAATCCAGTTAAACCAATTATTTCCCATTGCTCTGCCATTTATCTTTTGTTTTGAATGTTTTGAATCACATCCTGCATCCTCCTGCCTTTCAAACAGTGCATTCCAGATCACTGAATTCAGTAGGTTTGCTGAATCAGGTTCATCAGCAGCCACTTGCTGGCTAATCATGCCATAAATAATTTTGTAAATGTACTAGATTTTTGAAAAGTAGTTCAACTGATAGTTTTTGAGAAACTACACTTCTCACTAACTCTAGGCTCTCTGTTAGTAACTTTTTTTGTGTGTGAAACTACATTTCTCACCAACTCTAAGCTCTCTGTTGGTAACTTTTTGTGAAATTATATTTCCCACTCCAGGCTGCCAATAGTGTTTTTTGCTTCGTGAAACTACATTTCCCACTAATTCTGGCCTTGGTTATTAACTTTTTTGTGAAACTACATTTCTCAACAAATCTAGGCTGTCAGTAACATTTTTTTCTCGTGAAACTGCATTTCTCACCAACTCTAGTTCAAGTTTCAGGTGATCACAAATAAAAAGAGCAAAGTTCTGCGGATGCTGGAAATCTGAATTAAAGTCAGTAAGTGCTGGAGAGAGTCAGCAGATCTGGCAGCACTTGTGCAGAGGGTTAACGTTTCAGAGTCAACGTCAAATGCAAGTGAGATTCACATTGAATTTGAAACGTCAACTTTTGCTTTTCCTCTCTCCATGGATGCTGCCAGGCCTGCTAAGAGTCTCAGGCAGAAGATACAGTGGTCCAACTGGTGTCACCACTGAATTGGTAAGGGGGAGGCTGGTGCCATCTCTGACCTCCTAGCCTCTCTAGGAGCATGAGTGGGTGGTGGGCACTCACCTCTGGCAGTGGCATGCCGTTGATGATGAGATCTGGCTGTTGCTGGGAGCTCTGGGTGCTGGTGAAGGTGTGGTACACGTGGTTGCCGGCGGCGTTCCTCGAGTTCTGGTTCTCCACGTTCAGGAAGGTGGCCTCCGACCTGCGGCACCCCAGGGGCAAAGTCTGCTGGTGGTAGTCGAAGTAGTTGAGGGAGGAGGTGAGGGAGGAGCAGCTGACCACGTTCATCTTGTCGGTCTCCTCCATGTCCCTGGGCACCAGGCGGATGTCGTTCTTGCTGATCTTGCCCTTCTTCTTGGGCTTCTTCTGCTGCCCGTAGGAGTACTCGGCCACCCTGCAGTTGTAGGTCCTGATCTCCTTGTTGTCCCGCTTGCACTTGACCGCCACGAAGATCATGGTGACGAAGAGGATGGCGGCGATGGAGCCCAGGGCGATGATGAAGATCAGCGAGAGGTTGAGGGAGCCGCCGGACTCCTGGGCGTCCAGGGCGGGCGACAGGTACACCACGATCAGGGCGGTGGAGGAGAGCGCGGGCTTGCCGTGGTCCTGGGCGACCACCACCAGCTCGTAGGTGGTGTCGGCGCCGTCGGCGAAGCGGCGGCTCGTGCGGATCTCGCCGTTGGCCGCGCCCACGTGGAAGTGCCCGCGCGCCCCCTCCGCGATCTCGTAGCTCAGGCGGCCGTTGTCGCCGTCGTCGTAGTCGTCCGCCCTGAGCACGGTGACCAGGTAGCCGGCGGGCACCCCGCGCGGGATGTAGAGCTCCGCGGTGCCGTTGACCAGCGGCGGCGCCGAGATGAGCGGCACGTTGTCGTTGACGTCGAGCACCAGCACGCGGACCGTGGCGTTGCTCTGCAGCGGAGGCGCCCCGCCGTCCCGGGCCAGCACCTGGAACTCGAAGGAGCGGGTCTGCTCGTGGTTGAAGGAGCGCAGGGCGTAGACGTCGCCCGAGGTCGGGTTGATGGAGACGTAGGTGAAGACCGGCATGTCCTTGACCTGGGACGGGGCGACCTGGTAGGAGACGGTGCCGTTGGAGCCGAGGTCGGGGTCGCGGGCGGACACCGAGAGCAGGTGGGAGCCGGGCGTGTTGTTCTCCTGCACCATCACCTGGTAGACGGGCTGCGCGAACACCGGCGGGTTGTCGTTCTCGTCGCTCACCCTGACGCCGAACGAGCGCGAGGACTGCAGCGAGGGCGAGCCGCCGTCCTTGGCCAGCACCGTCAGGTTGTAGAGGTCCCGCCGCTCCCGGTCCAGGCGGCCGTCCACCAGCACCGTGTAGAAGCTCTCGTACTCCTGCAGGCGGAACGGCGGCTCGCCCAGCAGCTGGCAGCGGACGCGGCCGTTGGGCCCGGAGTCGCGGTCGGACACCCGCACCAGGCCGATCACGTAGCCGGGCGGCGCGGCCTCGCTGACCTCCACCGTGCCGCTGTTGACCGAGAACAGGCTGATCACCGGCACGTTGTCGTTGACGTCCACCACGTGCACGGTGACCTTGCAGTGAGCCGGGATGGAGTTCGGCCCCAGGTCCTTCGCCTGGACGTCGATCTCGTAGACGGTGCCCTCCTCGTAGTCGATGTCGCCGCGGACGGTGAGCGCGCCGGTGCGGGGCTCGAGCGCGAAGAGCTGGCGGGTCCGCTCGGGCACGTAGCTGTTGAACGAGTAGACGACCTGGCCGTTGCTGCCCTCGTCCGGGTCGGACGCCTTCAGCTCGGTGACCAGGGAGCCGAGCGGCGCGTTCTCCAGCACGCTGACCGTGTAGGCGGCCCGCTCGAAGCGCGGGTAGTTGTCGTTCGAGTCGATCACTCGGATGTTGAGCTGGGTGCTGCCCACCCGCGGCGGCTCGCCGCCGTCCACCGCGCTCAGCTGCAGGCTGTAGCGGGACTGGCGCTCGCGGTCCAGCGGCTTCTCCACCACCAGCTCGGCGAAGCGCGAGCCGTCCCCGCGGCTCTTGATCTCCAGCGCGAACAGCTCACTCGGGCTGAGCCGGTAGCTCTGCACCCCATACTGGCCGGCGTCCGGGTCGTAGGCGCTCTCCAGCGGGATGCGGGTGCCCGGGCTCGCCGTCTCCGAGATCTCCAGGTCGATCCGCTCGGCGGGGAAGCTCGGCGAGTTGTCGTTCAGGTCCACGATCTCCACCTTGATCACGTAGATCTCCATGGAGTTGACCATCTCCTCCAGCGAGATCAGGCACTTGGCGCTCTGGCGGCACAGCAGGTCGCGGTCGATCTTCTGCTTGGTCACCAGCAAGCCGGTCAGCGGGTTGATCTCCACCAGGTGAGGCGCCGAGTTGGAGAGGACGCGGAACAGGGGCACCGTCTGCTCCCAGGTGGACAAGCCGGCGTCCTTGGCGATGTTGCCGATCACCGTGCCCGCTCTCTCCTCCTCCACGATCGAGTATTTCAGGTTGACCACGGCGGCGGCAGCCCGAGCCCACAGGAGCAGGGCGAACAGCGGCGCTAGCAACCAACCCATCCCCGCTCAGGGAACCTGTTGATAAAAAAAATAAAATGCCCTGGATTTCACTGCCCACAGCTCCCAGTCATCATGCGAAGGCTCTCTCTCTCTCTCTGGGTCCTCACACTTGGTCCTCTCGCCAAAACCGAACGGAGATGCAAAAAAAAAGGGAGGGACGAAAAATATAAATAAGACACGCAAACACTTTTGAGTTCACCTTGAAAATATCCCTCCCCTTTCAAAAGGAGATGGGATTTCGAGTTGCCACCGTTGCAATGCACCCTCGGAAACCTCCGCTGTCCCTTTTTGCAACAGCACTCACTTCACCGACCAACCATGTCGAACTCTTCCCCCCCCCCCCCCCCACTTCCCACCCCCCTCCTCAAGACGTTGCAGCAGGAGGGTTAATTTCAGTTGGCGATCTCAGCCTGCGCCCCCCCTCCCCCCCGCCGCCTTTCCGAGAGGAGTTCACAGTGGACAGGAGACACATTGGCGCATCTGGAACGGTGTGGAGCAGGAGGTGGGACTGGGGGCTTGCCGCAGCTCTGCTCTCAGCGCCGCTGCCATTGCAAAGTAGCGAGTGAGCCGCGGCGACTCGGCTTGGCACGGCGGAGTCCCGGGACCGGGCACGCAACTGCAGCCAATCGCAGCCAACTGCCGGCATTGATCGACAGCAGCAAATTGACAAGTTCTTTTGAACACTTCCAGGAACCCAAGAGATGAGCCACCACTCCTCAGATCCTCACATGAGAGGTGGAGCTTGTGCAAAATGCGAAGTGTGGGAGTTGGAGTATGTGTATGTAGGACTCTTGTGTGCGTGTGTGACAGCGCGCGTGTGTAAAATAAATCAAGTTGTACACAGCTTCCAAATTGAACACAATTGTTTCGTTCATTTTCCAAACGGCGGTTTCAAAGCGATTCCGTTTTTGTTTTGTTTTTTACTTTTTACAAGAAAGCAAACGTAGTACCCTTTCGAATAGACTTCTTTTTAAACAGTTCTATTAGATGGGTGAGAAGTGGAGGATTAACGCGGATGTAATTTGAGGAATCAATCTATGTGCAGCAGTATAATTGTTATTGTGTTTAAATACCGTAATTACAACAGAGCAGAGGCGGTACCTATTTGCGTCGTATAGTCATCTCCTTTGCTGCAAAAATTGCATTTTTTGGACATCGGAGAGATTGAAGGCAGATCTCTTCCTAACCTAAGTACATTAGACGAGAACACATTTTCTGTTACATGAACAAAGGTTACTTTTTTGAAGAGGGGAGGGAGATGAGGAAGGGAAATTTTATTTCGACATTGATATTTTGTTTTCGAATGTGAGTGGAGGTAATCAATTTGCCGCTTCTCTTGAGAAAAATCCGTTCCTTGCAGACAGCGTTTTGTTTTAAAGTAACCAAAAGAGCCGCATTTCGGATCTGCCGACAGAAATGGCACAGTTCCATTTCATTAAAATCCTGGTCAATGGTTGACTTTGCACCCGAGTTACAACCGAAATGAACCGGCAAGGTTTCGTTGTTTTTGCACAAAGCTCAATGAGTTTATTTAAATTGAAAACACCATGGATGGAGTTCTTTGATGGTATTATGTGGTCGCCTCTGTCGGAACTGTGTGATCAATACAACTGAAGTGGCGCCTGTTCTGTTTGATTGAGTATCAGAATATAGTCTGAATGGGATTCCGTGCCATTAAAAGTCCCCTAGGTGAATTGAAATGGAGGGAGCGATTCAGGTAAAATGATCAACGGTGTAATGGGTCCTCATATTAAATCATTCAACGATAGACAACAATGCGTCAGCCGAATCATATTACCCCGGGGGAAACTAAATAGGATGTCTATGCAAAGCTGTCTTTCTCAGCTAAATAATAGCAAATTCAGATCCAAAAGCCCGATTGCGTTACTTCAATGACTGCAAAACCACTGGGTGGATCGAAGCGAAGAGTATTTTATTAAAAGGGCAGGATCCCTGCTGCGTGCCAGCCCCTCAAACACCTTTAATCATTCGCCAACCTTTTTGGGGGCGAATAAGCTGCATCCCTTCAGGCGTAGCAGTACCCCCAACGACAACGCGCGCACACACACACTTAAAGAAGATATCAGTGTTAGTAAATTTGTAGGGATTTTAATGAAGGTATCTCGAATGCCAATGCAAAAAAATCCGATCGAGTTAGTCAAACAAACCAAACGCACTGATGTAAACTGAGACAGTCGCCCTAGACTACCAGACTGCAGAGCGCTATGTGATCAGGGAAAGTGTGGGGAGCGCTGCTGGTGTTAACAGTTTGTGTACTGAGTCGGCACTTGCTGTACAGTGTGAATGATACTGAATAGGCAGAACCGTTTTACTTGACTGTAACTGTGATGAAGTAAAATCTCCGCGATGTGCAATCAGAGCTGGAAAAGTAAACGCGCGCGTTCTTCCAATCTTGGCACAATGATATTCAGAAGCTCTCGTTCCGTTTGTGCACAAAGTCGATGTGAACACCGAGGAAGCTTTGTCCCCTGGTTTCAACATTAAGATTTTTTTGCGGGGGCAAAGGGAAGCCTCGATGGTGTTGATTCTTTGGTCATGTGTTTGTGCAATCAGATTCGTTTGATCTTTTTGACTACAGTGTCAACCCGTGCGGAATGAACAATATACTCAATTAATCTAAAACTCCTGGATTGGTTGACTGACGTCTTAAGCTATTGAGAACATCGTGGGGGGTGGGAGGAAATGAACCTCACTAGCGCCACACAGTGGGGAAAATTAAATGGAATCCCTGTACCCGATTGGGGGGACAAGTGCAGCTGATCCCAGGATCACCCAGTGTCCATTGAGTCGATGGCTGGCTTCTCACTTTCAAATCAATATTTACCAAGTGACACGGATTTTTCTGTACGCAGAAGGCTTCTGTACAAAGCAATTGCACAGTCTATCCTAGATTTAGTGGTGTTTCCGTTCATCCCCTGTTTTGCACTGCAGTGAGATTAAAGAAACAGTATGTGGTACAATGATAATAGTATGCCTCGCATGCTAATATAATCATTGTTTTCACTTGCAATTAAGGTGCTGGTGGGTCCTAACAATGGGCTTAATTGTCAGATATCCTCATTTAAATAGTGTAGTTGCTTTGAATTATGTTCTGCAGAAAACGTTGCGTGTTAGATTTGTTGACGAATGATGAGGCTAAATAGACCTGCCTTTATTCCTGATGAAGGGCTTTTGCCCGAAACATCGCTTTTACTGCTCCTCGGATGCTGCCTGAACTGCTGTGCTCTTCCAGCACCACTAATCCAGAATTTCGTTTCCAGCATCTGCAGTCTTTTTTTTTGCCTAGGTTTTTAACTAAGTTGCTCTTTGGGACTATGAGATCGTATTCCTGTCGTTTTGTCTGATTTGGGAAGGCTGACTGGATATTAAGTGTTAAGAAAAAATGAAAGTTGATTCCTTGTCTTCAGGCTTGCTGAAGCACATATTAACATGTTGAACTCTCATGGAGAGCACTGACACTTTATTTTACATTTATGTTAAGACAGAGATTTAGCAAAAAAAACTTTACAGAATATTATGGTGACCTTAAAAAATACTGGAGAATACTTTAGTGTCATCCACTGTTGGAAGATTAAATAGAGAGAGGAAGTCTTATTTTGGATAAGGTTTCAAGTGCGTAAGTGGTTAGAATGACACATGAAAACTGCAGTATCCTTACACTGCATAATCTTAAAACCCTTGAAAACTCAGTGCACAAATCTAAACTCTCAATTTTTTCCACAGTGCTGCAGGCAGTTTTATGACAGTTTTAACTCTGTATGTGATAACAACATTGTACAAACATGAATATTCATCTGATTTAATTTTCATGAGTCATGAAAAATGTATGGAAGCTTAACTTTTACTGTACTAATGGACTTTTAATTAGCGTGCAAATTTTTTAGAGAAAAGTTTGAATTCAACCTGGGCGTAGTCTCCTAAATTGATTATTGCAGTTTGAAACAAGCATTAAATGTTTTGCAACAATTTAAATAAATTATACCACATTATTACCTAAATGATTAAACGTGCTATTTTGTGTTAAAATGTCTTAATAAGCAATGCCTGATTGACAGCCATTAACTAGAGTGTTTCTGTTTTGATTTATCCATTTGTAGGTTATCCCTGCTTTTCTATTATGATCTATTAGTCTTATTTTAATTGTGGTGTTGGTGCCATTCTTTTGTAATCTATTGCTGCTAATTACATACACTTTGGCATTCTTATTCTTGATATGCATCAACCAAGCTCTTTTACTAATTCCATGTCAACACAAGAGTTGTACAGTCACTTGACATATAGCATCATAATGAATGCTGATGCTATGAAAGTGAGGTTAAACTGAGCAACAGCTTTAATTGAACTATCATCTGATTAGGAGATTGACCTTTACTGTCTCCAAATTCAGTGTTCCTGATACCATTTCTATTTCCATGTCAAAGTATAGTAACAGGATGATCCTGATAAATTGTTTCTTTCAATGAGTTTCTCCTTTGTATTATCTCCTTTTTTCATTTTCTCCTAATATCCATTGACTCGTCTAAAGCTCTCTGGTCTTTTGATAATTTAAAATTTTTTGGACTAAATTGTTTCTTTTTCACTTGGGTATACAATTACTTTACAATTCTCTCTCCTCAAGTTTCAGTCTAATCCAATAGTCTAACTAGTCTCTTCTATCACACTCCATTCTGCTTTTCCATGTTTGTTCTTAGCCTCAACAGCCATCCTTTTAATTTTGCTAATTTTCTCCAGTTAGAATGTTATTATAGAAGTCTGCATGGTTCCAGCTATGCCTGACCTTTTGTATGAGATGTGGAACATCTTTTGTTCTAATCATGCTCACATCTCCTCCTTGATCAATCCTCTGTTTTGTTGATGACTGTTTTGAAGCTGTTTCCTGCTCGCATTCAAATTTGGAAAATACAATTGATTGTACTTCCAATTTCATTAAATTTTCTTGGTAATTCTTCCCTGGACTTGTCCCATTCTTCATTTCTGTCAAAATCTGTAAGCATATATTACGAGTTCACTATCTTTCAAACTTACTTATACTTCTTCCCACAACACTTCCTGTAAAAGCCACCATCCCTTCGGCTAATTTTAAATTTGTCTCATGGCTAACCTGATGATTTCAATTTACCCACAAAAACATTTGAACTGTCCTTTCTTGTCATCTGAGATATTGCCTTAGTTGTAAGCCCTTGTTTATATGTCTTCTTTTGTGACTCCATTCATCTCATCTGACTCCTTTCACAGTCCTAACAATGTTTCCTTTCTATGTTTACCTTTTATCCTACCATTGTATCTTAACTATTACCATCCAACCTAACAACATTTAGTGGATTTGCTTGAACACCTTTTGTAATATCCCTAGTACACATTCTGATCATACCAATAAACACATTCCCCTATTCAGTTCTCTGCCCACCTGAAGGAGTGTTCCTTCTGTAATATTTTGTTCATTTTCTATTTCACATGTGAGATTGGGAAACAAAAATAGTTCAAAGGAATAAAGGGATATGGGGCAAAGCTGGTATATGGCATCACATCACAGATTGAATGTTGAATAGTAGAAAAGGCTCAAGGCTAAATGGCCTGTCTCTGGTCTTACATTCCTACTTAAATCCCTTCATCACAAAGGCCCCTAGATTTCTTTCCTTTAGAACTGTAGCATATGGAAAATTTGCATCATCCACCCTTACCAAAGACATCATAGATTCCTTCTGTATTTATCAACAATTCATGTTCAAATGTCCAATCTCTTCTAGCACATTTGCTATTTATGTATTTCAGTAGTCCAGCTAATATCAACTTTTGCTTTGCGAAAAATTGCAAGAAGTGTAAATTGTGGTTAAAGTGAGCCATAGTGCTGGCTCATATGTTATTAAAGAGCCCAGGCTCCTCCCAAATGTTTCAACCTGAATCTGTTCCTTCTTTCTGTGTCATGTCCCTGCACACAGAAAGTTTAGTTAGTATCAAACTTGGCTAATGGTGCAAAATCTGCAGAGGTGAAAGCTCTTATCAGGTTGCAGTTCATTGTTAAATGGGAAGTTGTGCTCATGGTAAAAATAGTGACTAATTGTTCACAGTGAGTTATGGCTGGGTAATTACCATTAGATTGTTCCTAATGGTGGGTGAGATGTTAACAAGAGGTCACAAATTTAAAATAATCACAAAAAGAATCAAGGGAGACATTAGAAAAATAATCCATATTGAGAAGATAATTAGATGCAGGTTTCTGAGCCACAGCCATAGTTAAAGTAGAGGTTAGATATTATTTCATAAATAATTGAAATGGTTGCTTAAAATTAAAAAGTTAAGGAGTGCAGGGAGTGAGCAAAGGAATTAGATTTAAATCGATGGCTTGAGGAGTAAACTAACAGAAACACTTGACTGTCTAAACAGCCTCTTCATGTGTTGAAATATGCTATGATATTTCTAACCTTTTGAAGAGTCATCTGAACTCGAAACATTAGCTTGCTTTCTTTCCATGGATGTTGCTAGACCCGTTGTGATATCCAGCACTTTTTGTTTTCAAGAGTTATTCTTCCTACCTGTGGGTTCAATGAGAGGGTGACCAAAGTGGTAGAGGAGAAGACTGCTCACACAAGGAGAACGGTGAAAGTAAACATGTTCCTCAGCTCTATGTATATTTCATTTGGGTAGTAATTGAAGTGGAGCTTCTTATGTTACTTGAGGCTTGCTATCGTATTTATACCAACTGATGTGCATGTATCCTTTTTGATCGCTTAGCGAGATCTATCTTGAAAGATTCATGATGCAATGAGCTTCTCTTTGACAGAAACAGTTAGATTAGATTAGTTACAGTGGGAACAGGCCCTTCGGCTCAACAAGTCCACACCCCGACCCGCTGAAGCGCAACCCACACTCCTACGTTAACCCCTTCACCTAACACTACGGTCAATTTAGCTTGGCAAATTCACCTAACCTGCACGTATTTGGACTGTGGGAGAAAACCGAAGCACCCGGAGGAAACCCACACAGACACGGGGAGAATGTGCAAACTCCACACAGTCAGTCACCTGAGGCGGGAATTGAACCCGGGTCTCTGGCACTGTGAGGCAATAGTACTAACCACTGTGCCACCGTGCTGTATTGCAATTTTTTAAAATCAGAATCCTTCTCTCATATAAATACTTTTAACCATATTCATGACCAGCCTCTTGACCTTGTTTCCCCATGCTGAATTGTTACTGTCAGCATAAGTCCCATTTGTAAGGAAATCGCCGATCATTTCCTTATATTGTTCTTCATCTATATCCCCTTACCTCTCCCCATCATTTTTTTCTCTCTCAGTGAACATCCTTGATTTTAAACAAAACTTTTCTTCAAGACTCTTCACAATGCATTTTCAAATTCACAACTATCTAGCCTTTGGCCTATGATTCATCATGACAATATGCAACAATAAATCACACTTTCTTCTGCATCTTTCATCTTCCTTATCCTATTAAAGTGATTACACACTACCATTCTAGTCATTGCCCAGGTATAACTTACCTTTGCACTCAAGTGTAAGGAATGCAGATTAGAATTTTTTTGCCAGACAATTGGTTTAACCATCCGTTGCAAGATCTGAATCACAAAACACATTACTGGAAATCCAAACAACATATGATGGAAATATTCAGGAGCCCAGACAGTATTTTTGGTGAGAGAAATGGAATGGGTTGTGTGGAGTGTGCAAATTGGATTGCAAAGGTAACCCTGCCATTTTGCAAGGGAAGGAGAGGAACCACGGAACTGCAAATCCATTAGCCTCATGTCAGTAGAAGAGTTATTACTAGAATCTATTAAAATGGATGTGATTACTAGATGTTTCGAAAATAATTGATTGAACAGTTGCAACATGATTTTATGGAGGAGAAGCCGCGTGTTGACAAACCTGATAGAGTTTTTTTGAAGATGTTACCAACAGATTTGATCAGGGGGATCCAGTGGTTGTGCACCAGGATTTTTGGATTTTTAAACGGTTTTTGATAAAGTCCCACAAAAGGGTTAAGTAAACAAAATGTAAGTGCCTGCGATTAGGGTAATTAAACAAGCATGGATTGAAAATTTGTCAATAGGCGAAAAGCAGAGAGTAGAAATAATAGATCATAAATGATGAAAAGCAGTGGATTCAGCATCAATCCTTGCCACACACCACTGGCCACACGCCTCCAGTCTGAAAAACAACCCTCACCTCCACCCCCTGTATCCTAGCTTCAAGACAATTTTGTATCCAATTAGTTTGGTCTCCCAGATTTGATGTGATCTAACCTTGCTAACCAATTTACCATGCGAGAGCTTTTCACATGCCTTGCTGAAATCCATATTGACAGTAAGTACTTTGTCTTCATCAAGAGTTTCTGTCAGTGAGACATGAGTTCCACTAACAAAGCCATGTTAACTATCCATAATCAGTCCATGCTTTGTAAATGGATGTGTATCCTGTCCCTCAGAATCCCCTCCAACAACTTACTCACCACTGACATCAAGTCACCATTCTATAATTCTCTGGATTTTCTTTACCACCTTTCTTAAATAATGGCACCGCACAAGCCAACCTCCAGCACCTCACCCATGGCTATCATGATACAAATATTTTGGCAAGAAGTCCAACAATCTGTTTCCTAGCTTCCCTCTAAGTTCACCTGATCAGGTCCTGTGGATTTATCCACCTTTAGGCATTTCGAGGCATCAGCATCTCCTCTTCGGCAATGTGGACACTTTTCAGGATATCGCTTATGTATTTTCCCAAGTTTTCTAGCTTCCATGTCCTTCTCTGCAGTAAATAGTAATGAAAAATACTTGATTAGTACCTTACTCGCCTCCTATGTTTCAACACATAACCTTGTTTATATTTAAGGGGTCATATCCCCTCCTTAGTTACTCTTTTGCTTTTAATGTAATTGTAGAATTTCTTTGTATTCTCCTTGCCATAGATATCTCAAACAGCTTTTTGCCATCATGATTTCCCTCTTGAGTATACTGCCCTTAAACCCTTTGAGGAATTCACTCAAAGAAGCATAGAATTCCAACACTGTGGAAGCAAGCCATTTGGCCCACTCAGTTAGTACCAATCCTCCAAAGAGCCTTCCACCCAGCCCACCTCCCTACCTGATCCCTATAACCCTGTACTTCCCTTGACTAAATCACCTTGCCTATACATACCTGGAAATTATGAACAATTTAGCATGGTCAATCCACCTATCCTGCACGTCTTTTGATTGTGAGAGCAAACCGGGTAACCCGGAGGAAACCCACCCAGTCATGAGTAGAACATGAAAACTCCACACAGACAGTTGCCTGAGGCTGGAATCAGTCTTAGCTGTGTGTATATAACATACGCCACCTTCTTTTTCTTGACCAAGGCCTCAATTTCTCGGGGCATCCAACATTCCTTACACCTAAACAGCCTTGCCCTTCTCTCAAGAGGGAACATATGGACTTTAGCAAGTTGTTTGACAAGATTCCACATGGTATTATTGTTGTGTCACCATAGTCTTACCAGATCATAGGGGCTGCTCTCATTTGAGAGAAGAGATTGGTGGTGATTTAAACTGAGGGCCACCAGTCCTCAAGCGAGGGATGAAGTTGAGAAGCAGAATCCTTCATGGTAACCTCAAACCGGTGGTGGGAGTTGAACCCGTGCTGTTGGCATCACACTGCTCTATAAACTAACGACCCAGACAACTGAGCTAAACTGATTCCCTCTGCATGGTAAATTGTTTGGTAAGGTTAGACCTCAAGGAATCCAGAGAGAGACAGCCAATTGGATACATGATTGGTTTGAAGGTAGGAGGCAGGGTGGTGGTGGAGGGTTGTTTTTTGGACTAGAAGCCTGTAACCAGTAGTCTACAGCAATGCTTGGTGCTGGGTCCACTGCAAAATGATTTGGTCATGAATATAGGAGGTATGGTTAGTACTTTTACAGATGACACCAAAATTGGTGGTGTAGTGGACAATGGTGAAGACTACCTTACAATACAATGGGACCTTGACCAGATGGGCCAAGGATGGAGTTTAATTTAAATAAGTGTGTGGTCTTGCATTTTGGTAAGGTAAACTAGGGGAGGACTTATGCAAGTTAATTAATAAGGTTCTTGGAAGTATTGCTGTATGAAGAAACCTAGGGGTGCAGGTGCATAGTTCCTTGAAAGTGGATTCACAGGTGGACAGGGTGATAAGAAGGCACTTGGCACACTCGCCTTTATTGGTCATGCATTAGTTTAGGGGTTGGGAAGGCATATTGCAGCTGTACAAGACAGGGTTAGGCTTTTTTTTAGATTACTGCCTTCAATTCTTGTCTCCCTGCTAAAGGAAAGATGTTGTGAAACTTGAAAGGGTTCAGAAAAGAATGTTGCCAAGATTGGAGGGTTTGAGCTATAGGGTAAGGCTAGGGCTATTTTCTAAAGAGTGTTGGAGGCTGAGAGATTTATAAAATCATGAGAAGCATGGATTGGGTGAATAGCCAAGGGTTTTTTTCCCAATTTTGGTTGAATGAATCCAAAACTATAGGGTGAAGGTTTAAGGTCAGAGGGGAACGATTTAATAGAGACCTGAAGGGCAACTTTCTTCATGCAGAGTTGTGCATGTATGGAATTAACTGCCAGAGGAAGTGATGGAGGCTGGTACAATTACAACATTTAAAAGGTATCTGGATGAGTTTCTGAATAGGAAAGTCACATGCTGGCAGATGGGACTAAATCTGTTTAGGATATCTAGTCAGCATGGACAGGTTGGCTGAAGGGTCTGTTTCCATGCTGTATTACTTTATGACTCTGTTCTTGGGTTGGTAGGCTGGTACAAAAGGTATCAGTGCTTGGATGCCAAGTTTCAGTGACTTGTATGTGGGAGCAAGTATAATATACACAAATTTGCATATGACACAAAATTAGTTGGAATTGTGAATTTGCTAGGAGGACGCAAAGAAGCTTGAAGGGGATTTAGCCAGGCTGAGTGTGTGGACAAAACCATTGCAGATGGAATATAACATAGACAAGGGTGAGATTGTCCACTCTGGTAGAAGAAATGAATGAGCGGAGTATTTTTTGAATAGTGAGAGATAGGAAAGAATTGATGTCTAAAGGGACAAAGATATCCTTGTTCATAAGTCATTGAATGCTACTAATAGGTGAAGGTTGTTCGTGTGGCGTAATGGGAGTGTCCCTACCCCTGGGCCAAGAGGCCTGGATTCAAGTCCCAGCTGCTCCAGTGTATATTAACATATCTGAACAGGCTGATCAGAACCTTAAAAACAAACCACTGTGCTACAGGCAATCCAGAAGAAAAATAGTATATTAGGTTTTACTGCAAGACGATGTGAATACAGAAGCAAAGAAATCTCATTTGACAATAGAATGACAATAGAAAACTCTACAGAACATTGGTGAGACTACATCTGGAATATTGTGTGCATTTCTGGACCATGTGCTGAAGGAAAGAAAGACTTGGTACAGAGGGAATGCTGTGAATGTTTACTGGGCTGATTCTGGGAATGTCCTGTGAGGAAAACCTGATGAGACAGGGACTCTGTCTCTAGTTTGGAAGAATGAGAGCAATCTCAAAGAAACTTGCAAAATTCTCAAAGGGATGAACAGAATGATGATTCTCTTGTCGGCATCTTAGAAATCAGTCTCTGAATAACAGGCAAGCCATTAAGGACTGAGATGAGAAGGAACTCCTTCACCGTGAAGTTGGTGAATCTTTGGAATTTGGTTCCCCAGAGGGCTGTGCAAGCTTAGTCATTAAGGTGTACACATTACATCAAGGGATATGGAAGTAGCATAACAATAGTTTGTTGAGGTAGATAGTCTATAGCAGGCTCAAGTGGCTAAATTCCCTATTTCTGCTTGAATGTTTTTATGTCCACTATTGTAGGCAAAATGGCAGTTGGATATCGAGAATTGTACAGGTGGTTGCATGCCAGGCTCTTGCCATAAATTCCCACTTGCATGAAACTTAAATGCAATATTATGTCAATTGATTCTGTCTCCCATTTTAATGAAACTCATACATGTTTCTCCTGCTCTCAGTAACTCACCCAGTAGAATCTGGCATCTAATTTGGGTTTTCCTTGACTCACTGAGAGACTCTTGGACTGCCAGGAGACTGTGTCACAGGGCATTGGATTTGTCTTGCTTTGTCTGTGTAAAAACTCACTGTGATGGGACTGAACCTCAGGCAGGGAATTCAAACCCCAGAACTAACAAATCCAAAATTTAATGGACAGTCTTAACTGAGGAACAAAGCAGTCATCTCTTAATTTGGCATCAATCTGTATCTCGAAGGAGAGGACATTTAGGAAGCTGTCTGCAATGAAAGTGAGAGATGGTAGCAGCACAGGAATCAGTTATCCATCCTTCCCTTTTTCATCACAGAGTATAACACACCAAGGTGTTAGACCAAGGAGCAATTCCTTCAGAATCCTAAAAGGAGAGGAGTGAGGAATGTATGTTTGGTGATGACATCACATTGGATGAGCTGGAAATAGCAGAGTTTGATTTCTTGAAGACTGTGTTCGGGGAAGGTGAGGACAAGGGGAACTCTAGCACAGCTTAGGGAGGGAGGGCGAGAGGTGAGAGGTGAAGTGCCACAAATGGGAAATACATAACTGAGGACCCTGTTGCCCACAATACAAAGGAATCCTTGATTGAAGAGAAAGGAAATGATGTGCTGTGTGGAAGATTGCATCATTAGAACAGAGATGGCGAAACTGGGAGAAATGGGCATTATCAGTCCTACTCTGCATTGGTAATGCTGCCCACTGTTCAAAGATAATTGAGGAAAATAAATATATGGTCTCTTCACCACAAACTGTCTTCCTAATCATAACCTCAACCAAATAGTGTTTCCACTCTCACCCTCAGCAATAACTGTGAGCTACCCTGATCTACTTTGGCAGAAGGATTAAGACAATCCAACCAATGGCTTCTGTTGTTTTCCATCCTTCTCTAGCCAGCAAGAACAAATTTCCTCTAAAGATCTTTGCTACCCTAGGTCTGAAATCACACCCTTCTTTGGTTTTTCTCCTATCACCCCTTATTGCATCTTTGAGCACACTTTATTCATAAGACACTCCTCCTGTCTCCTCGATTTTGTTCCCACTGAACTGCTGATTACCCAAATTCCTTTGCCTGTTCCTATGTTAGCCAATATTATTAATAATTTTCTCAACTCATAATATTTTCTCCCCCTTCAAATTTGCTTAATCATCTCTCTTCTTAAACAATATTTCATCTCTCTGTCCTCACAAACTGCTGCTCCTCTCTGAAGCTCCTTTCCTTGCTAAAGTCTATGAATGTTCCACCACCTTTTAAACTCTCACTTATCTTCCTCGGGATTCCTTATTTGAATTTCCCCCACCACACCAAGTTGTATTTCTAACCCCCAGGACAATTCTGAAACTGTTCTTATCAAAGTCATGAATTATATTGCTACAGATCACTGGGCTAGTGCACTTGAAATCACGTCCCGCTTTTCCCGATGTCATCACGAAAGTTAAAGATTATATCAAAAGGTTTGCAGACTTTCCCAATTTATCTGTCTTTTAGACCCAGGTTGACAGAAGGCACAAATCAGGTGTCTGTACATATCAAGAATTACTATTTATTGCAAATAAATAAATGGATTCTGGCTACAGGCAAACAGTTATAAATTATCGACATATAGCTCCACTAATTAAAACTCTAACACCTCCTTATAAAACTCCCCTTATACACACATACACAAAGACAAACAGTCAGACACAAAAAAAACTTGGGTGTCATGGGTGGAGGGAATTATCCCTGTCTACAGGGTTCTCTGAGATGATCTTTTTGGTTTGTCAGAACTTGCAGTTTCCCTGTTTTCCTTCTCCAAGCACTCAGGGTGATGCAATCACATTTAATAATCTCTGGCATTTTTGTTAAGTGTAATAGCCTACAGCTAATAAGAGGGGAAATAGTGTGATTTTCTTCAGGCTTGAGGTTTTTTTAGCTGCAGAGTAAAGGGCAGCTCTTTTTCAATGATCCAATAATTTTTGCCCAAACATTTATACTCACAAATTGTTCAACTACCTGGGAGCAGGCTTGAGGTTTTTTTAGCTGCAGAGTAAAGGGCAGCTCTTTTTTCAATGTTCCAATAGTTCTTGCCCAAACATTCATACTCACAAATTGTTCAACTACCTGGGAGCCCATCACATAGTTATTACCAGGCAGGAGGCACTTTCTTCGACAATTAGTCATAACTTCTGAGAATAATCAGTTACTCCATTTGTTCTCACTTCCTGGCTTCAACTCGTTTGCTACTAGAATTCCCCCGCTGCTTGATCAAGCAGCATTGTAAACAGTACTTACAACGAGTGTCAGACAGCTTTTAAAAAGTGCAACAATTCTTGATCTTTACAAGGGATAGATAGGGTGAATAGCAAAGATCTTTTCCCAGGGTAGCGGAGTCCAAAACTAGAAGCCATAGGTTTAAGGTGAGAAGAGAAAAATTTTAAAGAGACCTAAGGGGCAACTTTTCCACACAGTGGGCAGTATGTGTATGAAATGAGCTGCCAGAGGAAGTGTTGGAGGTTGGTACAATTACATTTAAAAGGCATCTGGATGGGTATATAAATAGGAAGGGTTTAGAGTGATATGGACCAAATGATGGCAAATGGGACTGAAATGGTTTAGGAAATTCTAGTTGGCATGGATGAGTTGGATCCAAAGGGCCTGTTTCCATGTTGTATAGCTGTGCCACTATGATTCTATTACAATCTTTTACTCATTTCAGTCTGCAAAAAAAACTACAAAAAAGGATCTTGTCTTTACAATATCTATGTTGACCCTGATCTGTCTGCAAATTCTAACATGGTTGACAATTAAATTCTGCCACTGTCCGTCTATCTCTTACCCTTCAACACTGCTGCTGCACTTAACCTCCAGCCCGATAATCTCTCAAGGTTTTATTCATTTAAGGAATCTATTTCACATTCCAATTTTAAACCCTGTATCAACTACTGACAAATTTGCTAATGATGAACCCTTAAACACTGGAAATCTCTCTCAGCCTCTCTTTCCTCCTTTAAGACATTTCTAATAATTTTTCCACTTTTCAAGTTTGGGTTATAAGGTCTTATGATCACTTATGTGGTTCGGTACCAAAAGTTTTGGCTACAGGCAAACAATTATGAATTATCGACATATAGCTCCACTAATTAAAACTCTAACACCTCCTTATAAAACTCCCATTATAAACACATACACAGAGACAGTCAGACACAAAAAAAAACTTGGGTGTCATGGGTGGAGGGAAATGCATGGGATGTTTTAATGCATTTCAAGTGCTATGTAAATGCAAATTGCTTTTGTTGTCATTTTGAATTCATCTTGAACCAATGACACCAACATTGTGACAGTTGATCTTATGAAATCACATCTCCTCTGATACACTCAAGTACATATGAATGGGTTAATGTGAGGTTACAAGAATAGTGATGCATGGGATCAAGATGTTTCAACATTTTGCACCAAACTTTCTTGGTCACTTTCAATATTCAAATAATTAAGGGCTACAGGTAACTCAAAATAATTTTCTTCCTCACTAAATCACTTGATACTGCATGCCAGTTAATTTTGATAAAATAAATAAAGTGCTGTCAGAAGAGGAATACATGAAAAAAATAAACAATAATGACAGACTACCCTGCAAAGCCAACTAATGAAGTACAGCAAAATGTAATTGGGAATGCAAATTGATATGTTCAACTGTGAACAAAACAGCAATGAAGCTGCCTTCCACATAAATGCATATATTTTATGAATTAATCAGACTAGGTCTCAGGATTATTGGTAAATTAAAGACATGATTGAGGTGTGTCTGTAGGTAGAGCCTCCTCCAAAATCCTAAAGTTTGGTTTTGAACTTCATCTTGGGAATTATAAAGTTTTGACAAGGAATGCTCTTCATTCAAACCCATTATGCCTCCAAGGATAAGGGACATATATGACCAGACATTTGATTTAATTAATTAAGTTTTCCACTCGTGAGGTTTCATTTTGCTTACACAAAATTTCAATATTACTTTTAGCAATATTTTTTGAGTTGCTTGGTAATCTTCTGATCTGATTGTGCCTTCTGAATGTTTGGACATAGGTATCTCCATTATTTCCTTTTCCAGCCATTGTCAACTTCACATATCTCCATGTCTGTATATGTGTGTACATTTTCCATGTCTCTTGATGGCCTTAATTACCCATTATGTGGAGATGAAGTTGGTTATCCAGCCATTTCCATCTCTTTGCTTAATGTTCAAAACAAAACAAAAACTGTGATATATCCTTTAGTCAGCTCTTTGAAATATGATAAATTCAACAAATATATACTTGTGATTTTTCTTTCCTCTATTTTCCTTTGTTCAGTACTTGGTTTAGTGAAAGGGATTGTACCTGACAGACAAGCCAGTTGCATATTTCTGGTATTTTCTGTGTTTGTGGAAATTAACAGTGATGCTTTGCCTACTGCTGTGTGATCCTTCTGGATTTGGTGTCCAAACATTACATTGGTATTCAGAGGTACTGAAAGTACATGTGTACTGCTCACATGGAAAACCATCGCCAACATAGATTTAGCAGCTGGGAGTGGGTGGGTGAGGATTGTAGAATCATAAAATATTTATGGTGTGGAAGCAGGCCAATCAGCCCATCAAGTCCACACCAACTCTCCAAAGTGCATCCCATCCAGACCCCTACCCTATCCCTGCATTTCCCATGGCTAATCCACCTGCACTTCCCTGGAAACTATGGGCAAATTAGCTAATCCACTTACCCTGCACATCTTTTGACTGTGGGAGGAAACCCTTGCAGACACATGGAGAACTTGCAGACACCACACAGACAGTTATCCCAGGCTGGGATTGAATCCAGGCTCCTTGTGTTGTGAGACAGCAGTGATAGCCACTGAGCCATCATGCCACCCTTGTGAAAGAGGATATTGTAAGATTTGTTCTAGATTCCCAGCAACAGTTCTTATATAATAATATAGCCAAGAGAATATCAATATTTATTAGGAGTATATTATCTTACAGCTTGATGTACTCTATTAACATTGATTTTCAAAGTACCAAATCATGCATAAATTAGGCAGCTATTTGATGTTTAACACAGTCTTCGAATCATGTACCCATGCAATTATCTGATTCTGTCTCTTATTCGATTGCATGCCAAGGTATCTATTTTGACCTATTTAGTCTGTTCAGTAAAGCCAGAAAATCTGCTTTATGAAAGGAGATGCTGCATTTCATTTAGTCTTTCACAAGATGTCAGCATCACTAGTAAAGCCAACATTTATTGCATCTCACTATTTGCCCTTGAGATGTGCAGGCTAGATGGATCAGCCATGGCAAATGCAGTGTTACAGAGTTAGGGTGGAGGGATGGGATGTTCTTTGGAGGGTCAGTATGGACTCCATGTGCCAAATGGCTTGCTTCCACACTGTAGGGATTCTAATAGTGGAAGTGAATTGCCTTCTTGAGTCACTGTAGCCTATAAGGTGGTACACTCAATGGTGTTAGGGTTTGAGTTACAGTTCCAGGTTTTTTGAGCCAGTGTCAGTGAATGAATGACAATACAAATCAGGTTGGTGGGTGGCTTGGAAGGGAATCTGTAGGTGGCGGTGTTACTGTGGATCTATCCTGACCACCTCCTTGGTGGTAGAGGTTGAAAGGTGTTGTTGGAGGATCCTTGTCGAGTTGCTGCAATGCCTGGATGTGCATGCCTCAGTTCCTCAGTGAGCAGGAGAGTGAATATTGAAGGTGGTGAATGGAGATTTGTCAGAAATCCTACAATTGGAAAGATGTTGTGAAACTTGAAAGGGTTCAGAAAAGATTTACAAGGATGTTGCCAGGGTTGGAGGATTTGAGCTACAGGGAGAGTCTGAACAGGCTGGGGCTGTTTTCCCTGAAGTGTCGGAAGCTGAGGGGTGACCTTATAGAGGTTTGTAAAATTATGAGGGGCATAGATAGGATAAATAGACACAGTCTTTTCCCTGGGGTCGGGGAGTCCAGAACTAGAGGGCAGAGGTTTAGGGTGAGAGAGGAAAGATATAAAAGAGACCTAAGGGGCAACTTTTTCACGAAGAGGGTGGTATGTGTATGGAATGAGCTGCCAGAGGATGTGGTGGAAGCTGGTACAATTGCAACATTTAAGAGGCATTTGGATGGATATATGAATAAGAAGGGTTGGGAGGGATATGGGCTGGGTGTTGGCAGGTGGGACTAGACTGTGTTGGAATATCTGGTCAGCATGGACAGGTGGGACCGAAGGATCTGTTTCCATGCTGTACATCTCTATGATTCTAATCATAAAAAGTGAGAAAATCTAGAATTGATTTCTTTGAAGCGTCAAAGGCTAAGATGAAGTTTAATAGAGGTGTTCAAAATAAGAGATTTCAGTAGATTAGTTAGGGAGACCAATATTGATGTTGTTAATATTGAAAATATGATACAAAAATAATAAATAATGGAAACACATTCAATGGAGCAGCATCTTTGAAAAGTGTAAAAAATAAAGGTGAAAACAGGCTGCAATTCCTTTTTTTTCACTGCCAGAAGCGTTGGTAACCAGAAAACACACGTTAAAGATAATTGGCAAATAAAAAAAAAGTCCAGAAGCTCAGTGAGAAAACTTGAGCTCAGAGTGAATTGTTAATTATCTGCATTGAACAACCTGAAAGCTGGGGAAGCAGATTTAAAGGTAACTTTCAAAAAGGCAACTGGTTAAGGGCTGAAAGAGTGGGGAAAGGAAGTAGAGCGAGATGGAAGGATCAGGAGTGGGACCAATTAGGTGTCTGTTTCAAAGAGCTGGCGTGACTACGATAGGCCGAATGCCCTCCTTCTGAGCAGCATGATCCTTTGATGTGCAACATATTCAGACAGTTTGAGCAATAAATAAAGAACTATTCGTGGCATTGGCGTCAAGTCAGTCTTGATCTGTCTACAAAGACAGTGATGTCAATGTATACGGGAATCGTAAACTCTGTTCTCTCTTCTGTTCTGGCGGAGATGTCACTTTTTATACATTTTCCTGCGCTGTGCACTGTTTTTAATACTGCTGCTGCAGCCACGCAGACATGATTTATTTTCTCTAAAACAAAATCTGAGCATTCCCTAAATTTCCGGTACCGTTCACAGCACAAACCAGCCCTTGATGTGTTTTTCTTTTTCATGAACAAAACACGTTCAGAGGTGCACACCAGATCCTTTATAACAGAGCCGAAATGACCACACCGCACACAAAACAGCACAAGATAACCAATTCTGAGAACACCTTATAAGGCCAACTTTCACAAGAGCTGCAATTTGCTACATCTGTGATTCCTGGAGTTCTAAATGTTATTTTTAATCCATGTGGGTGCCCCTCTCTTCTCTTCCCTCATCCCCTCCCCTAAAAAAAAAGCCCACCCATCCCGGAATCCCAGCTGCCAGCTGTTTTTTATGCATCTCACACCCGAGAGAGTGAGCGGCTGTAAATTTCTGAAACTGCACGTCTTTGTATGCGAGCACCTGAAGGCATCAGGCTGTGAATGGAAATGCCGAAGCCTGAACTGATGTTTCAGCCGTGCGGTGTCACAGACGGTTAGTGTGGCGGTGATCAGGAGGCATTGCAAACTGCTGGCTGAGCAAAATTGAACAAAATCACACGCACTCACACAACCCTAGAATTCGAAAGCCAGCGACCGCGATGCAAAAATCGTGACAAATGAAGCGTGGAATGATCTGCAATGGTCAGTGGCAAATAAGTCACACAAGGGAGCCGAGTTACTGAGAGGAGACTTTGAAGACTCCACGCACCTTTAGTTTTCTGTTGTTTTAACCACAGTGAAAATTGTCAATGCATTTTTTTTTGTTTCCAGGACCTTTGTGCTGGTCAGCAGCTCAGTGGCAGTGAAATATCGATCAGGCCGACAGTAGAGACCATTTCTCTCAATTTATATTGTAACCTGAAGCTCTTGTCTATGCCGTTCTGCTTCTTTAAGGCCATTTTCGTTGGAGCATGAATCTAAAATAGCTCAGCGTATAAATTGCTGCAACATTATGCTTCAACTCTTTTGAAGTATTGTTATTACCACTGTTTGCATCGACTCGCACACCAGAGGGTTTTTTGTTGCCCTCATGATTCTCATTGCAGTCGTTTTCCAACTGTGGACACAAGTGCTGAATGCCAAAAGGTAAGATGAGGGATCTCTTCAGGTTACTGTCCTCGATGCAGACACCTTCAGCAGCTTCATCAATGTTTTTCGTCCTGCTTAAATTACAGACATGGGAAAGTTCACGGATGACTGCATGGTATACAGGTACTGAAGCAATTCCGTGCCCACACCCAGTAAGACCTGGGTAACATTCAGGTTTGGGCTGCTAAGTGGCAAGTAGCATATATGCTAGATAAGTGCCAGCCAATGACTAAGTCCCAAAAGAGACCCCAACAACCTTCCCAAAGCATTCACCAGTATTTTCATTGCTGAATTCTCCATCTTTAATATCCTGAGTTTCAGCTCCTAAACTCAGTTGGTTCAGTCACATCAGGCTGAATTTATGACATTTTGGTCATGTCAGTTTTGTTGGGTTTCATGGAAGGATTCTCTCTGTAAGGCCTAATAAGCTTTCTTACTGTATCATCCCAAACATGCCTTTATTAACAACCTATCATGCCCCAATGGCATTCCACTTGTACTATGCTAGCCAATTCTACCATCTCACAGTAGCCAAAATAATCCACTACTTACAGATATCCCAGAATAGACTGGTAGCCCTGGTGACAGAGCCCTCTTTTAACCCCAGCTGAACATCCGACTGAGCAATGTATTGGCAAAGTTCCTCTTCACCAACAAAGCAAAGGCACAACATCCAGTAACACCTTCTGCTCAAGACACACATGGATGACACTTCCTGGTGCATGCAGCTCCACTTCCTTGCCCCTGTTGCTTTCCAAATGCCAGGTCATATAGCTACCTGTCCTCAGCCACATCCCACCCTGTCACATCCCATCTAAGCGACCACTATTGTCTTCAATGCTCCCTGCAGCCCAACATTGTCCAGTGGGTGGTGACCACAGAACAGAAAGCTTTTCAAAAGTGAATACAAGCAAAACCTGTAGAGGCTGCAGTGCACCCCACAATGCAAATGGAAAGTTAACAAGATAACCAATGTTTATTTTATGTTCAATGACTGTATGCAGCACCCAGTTCTCATCTACTGGAAGTCGATGTCAATTGGGTCCTGTTGGCTTGCTGCACTCAATGCAGCTGAGATCTGTCATGGACAAGGAAAGCTTTCCCCCTCCTGCATGCCTTCATTCTTCTCAGAAGGGCTGATCTTGTTCCCCCAATTCCTCAGCATCCAGCACATTGCTTCATTGCCTGCTTCAATTGTGCAGAGTCCAGCATGCAGGTATAATGTGGCACATTCTGCATTATATTGCAGATTATTCTCAGACCAGCTTAAGCTGCAGGACCACATTTTCAGTTTGTTATTGTCATGATCCAGGTATGGCATGGGCAGCATTAAGCCTGTACTGCATTACAAGCTTGGGGTTGCACAGTGGTTTCATCAGCTACGTCTAGCTCCCTTGTCACCCATTGCCCCCCGCACCCCCTCAGTAACCAGCCTTGTAAGACCCCTGGACCTTCACAATATACCAGGCACATGACACTACTCCAGGATGTAGGAGTTGTAGCTGTTGTCAGGGCAGTGGGCACACACTTCCAGGAAGTAGTAACAGTGATCCCAGATCACTTGAGTGTTAATAGAATAGAAGCCCTTCCTCTGGATGAATTCCACCGTGTTGTCAAACAGCCCTTTCAGTGCTGTGTATGTACAGTTGGTAATACCCTGTACCTTGGGAATTCCAGTAATGTTTCCAAATCCCACCATCAGGTGGCAGCATCAATCTGTTATGGCCAAATGAAATTAACTGGTGTGGCTTTGGACAGATGGCATCAATCACTGTTCCAATGTAATTGTGGTACGCAACTGGGACATCCCACACAGGTCACCCGTCACACCCTGGAAGAAGCCACTTGCATGGACATTGCAGCCACTGGGAGAGTCCCAGTCACACATTCCTCAGGCCTTGCTCCAGCATTTGATATAGTTCCATCACAGTGACCCAGGACATACCTGCATCAAAACTGTGCCTCACTCATCTTCAGGAAATGGATTCAAAAACAAAAGACCCTGAATCTGCTGTGGTCCCTACACACCCTGAGGAACCCTGCAGCTGTGACCTCTGACAGCGTTGGCTGCTCCCTGGTCTGTGTGGCTGCTTGCTGCTGCTCCTGTCAAGCCTGTCCTTCCTGCATCTTTCACATTAGCAAGACAGCCACAGCCTCTTCATCAGGGAAGGACATTGCTGGCATATCCTGAAAACAATTATTGTACATGGTCCTCCATATAATAAGTCATGCAGCACCAAGGACTATGAATGGAGTTCACATGGTTCCTTGGAATAGCTGCCTAAGTTGTAGAGGTGCTGTGCCAGCTGAGTGGAGAATACTACATTGCCTTGGGATTATCCTATGAACTCTTCCATAGTTGAAGTGATCGTTACATGCAGCGACATCTATAATATGCTCACAGTGCCAGTATTGGGCCAATCAATTTGCTGCCCCCATTGCCTTTAGAATTTTTGCAATTATGGTGTTGGGTTTTAAATCTCTTTTAAACTTGATGGTAATAATATCTGCTTCATTGAGATTCCTATGTGCAATTTGCAAGCACCAGTAACATGTCAGTGGATCGGACATGTACTCTGAGCAATCCTCGAGGCTGACATGGTGGGTGCCAATATCTACCGACATGGGATTTGTGAGAGACTGGTACCCATGGAGCATGCTCTGAGATGTTGGTGCCTGATATGGAAGTCTGTTGCAGCAAGTAGACTTTCTCTAACTTCCATGTTGACATTTCTCAGCATCCAGTTTGCTCACAGTGGGTGGTTAGATAGAAAACTGCATTTTAATATGGCAAGATTTTCAATTATCGAGATCACTGACAAGCACTAATCCCTCTTAATAGGCAACTTACTGCTGTTGGGCGAGAATTTCACGTAGTTAAAAGATCCAGTGTGTTGTTTCTGATGTCAAGATAGACAAACAAGCATGTAAATCCATGGGAACAGCATCATCTGCAATGTCCCACATCATTCCAATGTGGTAACTATGTTGCCGTTCCTTCATTGTCACTGAATCAAAATCCTGAAACTCCCTCCTTAACAGCATGGTTGTAGATCATACAGATTACAATGTTCAAGAAGATGGTTCACCACCACCTTCTCTCACACATGTTTCTTTATTGAAAATTAGAAATATTAATGCTATCTCTTGAAACACAGGTTCACAAGGTCTGTTCTGTAAAGATAAATTCGTAATGTTTTTTGTCATGTTTATATTGAACAAATCCATGCAGCCATCTAAAGTTGTTACTGACTTTCACCTTGAACTGTGTCATAGCCAACACCCAGCTTTAAATGTTTTGATATGACAATTTACATAGATGGTTTTGTGGTTCACCATTCATTAGGCAACAACACAGCATGATGTCTATGTAATTCAAATAAATGAAGAAAAATATCTTTTGGGCCAACTGAAGTGAATAAAAGCTGGCAGTAACTTAAGAATTCAGAGTTTTCTAAAGTTATAAATAATGCAAAGTGAAATTATGTGTTTGCATCAAAATTCACATGGAATTGTTCTGCTCTGTTTAACAGGTCAGCACAGGAGCCATCAGTCAAAAGACAGATCAAAAGAGGTGTGGATCCATAAGTGCATGAACATTTTAAGAATCATCCTCTCTGTACCAAGTGCAGTTGCTAGCAGGAGAAACTTCAAAAAGGCAATGGTCTTTATGTCAAGGCATCTCTGAGATTTGCACAGATGAATAGCTCTTGCATTAATCTATAGTTAAGGTATCATTAACAAAAAAAGTTATGGTGGCTTACCAAAAACATTCCTGTAGCATTTACATTGTGGAACAGAATTGGCTTTTTAATATATTTCAGGTTTCCAAGGACTAGTTTTACTCAGAATGGTAATTGAAATCAACGATGGCAATGCTGCAACTACCAATTTATGTGAGGACAATTACTCAAGGTTTATACATAATGTTTACACTCGGACTTCTGTGATGTTAGGGGAATGTTCACAGAGGCCAAGGTTGCCTCTCTGAAGTCATAAATTCATCTTTGTTAAGAATGGCTACATATCTTACACAAGACAAGTAAGTTATGCAGGTCAACCACTCTCCTACAAAAGAAAAGACAGTCCATTGTCTACTGTATTGACATCACATGCTAATTGTTCTTTGAAGATTTAAGTTTGTCTCCTTTGTAATGAAGACATACTTCTATCTTGACATTAGTATAGTTCTGATTTCGGAAGGAAGATACCTGGGAATTGGTTTCTTAGATTTGTGAAATACACTCCCCTAAGCCCACACCATGATAACAGGCTGAATATAGTGCTCTAGCCATCCAAAGGTCAGCCTCCCAAAATCTGAGTCGGGTGTAAGCAATAAATCATATCTTATTATAGTGGAAAGTGGCTCTTGCAGTACAGTGGTAGCTTTCCGACCTCTGAGCCAGGAAATCTGCTCAAGTCTCACCTGAAAGTATGTCTAGCATTTCTGAGCTAATTAGAAAATACCTATTGTGTTAAATATAGGCTCTAGTGGCACAGTGCTATTTTCCCACTCCTGATCCAGGAGGTGGGTTCAAGTCTCAGCTGCTCCAGAGTTATATCATAACATTTCTGAACAGATTGTTTAAAAGTATCTATGGTAGAAAACAAAGAGGGTTCTTATGGTACAGTGGTAAAGTCCCTACCTCTAACCCGGAAAACCTGGGTTCAAGTCTCCACCTGCTCCAGAAGTATATAATAACACCCCATAATATGGTAATTTGAAAATGTCAGTCATAGCATGCAGGAAACAAAAATACAAGAATGATTTGAGGAACAACCACATGGATAGACTGGAGAAGTTGTGACCGTCGTCCTTAGAAAAGGTTGGCCAGTGTTTTGTTAGCAGCATTCAGAATCAATTCAAGTTTGAACAGAGTCGACCAGGATGACAGATCATTCAATTTTTTTTTAAGGCAGGGGTGGTGGGGGAGTGAGGGTGGGGTGTGGGGGGGGAGGAGGAGGGCGGGAAGAGGGGAAGATTCATGACTAACAAGGGAATCAAAGGACATTAGGAATAAGGAAGAAAGTGGAATGAGGCCGCAATCAGATCAGCCACAATCTTCTTGAATAGTGCAGCAGGCTCGAGGGGCTTAAAGGCCTATTCCTAATTTGTACGTGCGTATGTATGTGCCTCATAGCTTACAAGGTACACTTTCCCTCTAGCAATACTTTGAATTGATGTCTCTGACAGTGAGACTTTACAACAACCACAGAGAATTAAATTAGCTTGAGCATCAGCAAAAATTGCATAACTGTAAAGTGACACTCCTTACACCCCTACCCAAACCTTCTTTACTATTAACTTTAATGGGGAAAAACTTCCAATCGAGTTTCAAAAATATGCTGAAATGCTATTACCAGTTTTGCACTGTTACAGAAAATTAATATTTTTAATTTTATTTTCATCAAGGTCACAGATGTAAATACAAATAACTGTTATTCCTGTTACTCATAACAAGTCCATCAATAACGCATACCTATGTAAGAACCATACATCAAAAATCACACTCATCTGTTGAGGTTAGACCAGGGAAATGTCTACATGATCCAACAGTGAGTGCACAATTATCTTCAGTAGAAGGTTACTACACCAGAAGGAGACCATCTGTCTGTCATGTATGGGCTGACTTCCTGTGGGAACAGACCAGGGTATTCCACTCCTTAGCCTGTCCCCCACACACCCAGTGAATCTTGTCTCTGCAAATATGTCCAGTGTAGTCTGGAAGCCAGGACTAAAAAGTATTTTCAAAATTCCAACGTCTCATGCTTAAAATATATCTTACCCATTTGTCTCTGGTTCTTTTCCTAATCACCTTAAATTTGTGTCTTCTTATTCTCAATCCTGCTGCTAATAGGAACTGCATTTTTAGTGTACAGATTTTGCATGAGTATGAGTTATTGAAAGACTAGATATGAGTAATTGGAATAAAAGTTACTTTTAATAATGTATGTGACCTTGATGAAAATAAAGCAAAGAACATTAACTTTGTGTCATAGGGCAAAACCATTAATAGCATTTCAGCATAATCTTCATCAGAGGTTTTCCCCATTAAGGTCAATAGTCAAGAAAGTTTGGGTGGGGGTGTAAGGAGTGCCACTTTACAGTTTATTTTTGCTGATGCCCAAGCCAACTTAATTCTCTGTGGTTGTTGTAAAGCCTCATTGTCAGAGATATCAACTGAAAGTGTAGTTAGAGTGAAAGTGTACCTTGTAGGCAATAAGGAACATACATACACTCGTACAAATTAGGAGTAGGAATAGGCCTTTAAAACCCTCGAGCCTGTTGCACTATTCAAGAAAATTGTGGCTGATCTGATTGTGGCCTCAACTCCACTTTCTTGCTTATTCCCACTAAACTTTGATTCCCTTGTTAGTCATGAATCTTTTTTTATTCCCCCTGCTGTCTTAAAAATGTTGAATGATCTGCCTCTTCTGTTCTCTTGGAAGAAAAGGTTTCACATATAATCATGATCCTCGAAGAGAAACTAATTGTCCTCAATTCTGTCCTAAGTGGGAGACCCTTAGTAGTAAAATGTTTCACCTAGTTCTAATCTCTCCCATTGGGGAAAGCTCCAGTGTGTACCCTGGCAAATCTCTTCAGGATCTTATATTTTCAGTAAGATGTATGATTTTGACAGTCAAGAAGAATATAAAGGAATCAATACAAAAAAAATTGAAAACTTCCATGCATACATAAGATTAATTTAAATAAGCTCTCTGTAAATATTTTTCAAACATAAAGGAAGGAACACAGTAAGCAATATATGCACAAACACAGACTGTGAATACTCAGGATAATGCTGAAATGATTGCACTGATAGTATGGCGTAATAAGAAAGTGAAGTTGAGTTCTACATCTCTCTATTGACTGACATATCGCCAAGTGATTCCATAGAGCTCAATTTTGTGCAAAACTTTAATATTGCTGCATTGAGGGGAACTGCCAATATCATTTGCGTTCCTCGACCCAAAGAAAGCTCATAGTCGTGGTAGGTGATTCCACTCCATGACAAAGTTCACACTTTTCTATCACTGGAATGTTATCTGTCTATACCCCTATCAGAACCCATCTGCCACTGGAACCCTTTGCATCTCCAAACCTATTTATTCTCACTTTTCTGACTGTTTTTTTTACTAACCACAAAATTCAGTTTATCCTAAATTCTGTTGCCCAATTCTGCCCAATCTTAGTCACGTCTACCCCAACACTCCATTTGCTTGTATACTCTTCACTCACCCATCATCACAACTCATCCTGCAGTAATTCTAATCAATACCCCAACTTGACTGATCAGCATTAATGCCGGCCACCTAATAGCCCAAAGTTAGCACTCACACCGATGTGTGCAAATTCCTACATTATTTCAGACTTACTTATCTTTGTATTTTCCTTGAATATTTTCTTGCCTAAAGTCTGCACTCTTCCGATTCTGTCTTCTTTTCCATTCTCTTGATTTCTCTATACTATTTGCAGTCATGGCTTCAAGAATCTAGGTCCCAATCTCTGCAATTCCATCCCAAAACACCTTCACCTCCTTACTGCATTCCTCCTTTAAATCCCTCCTTTAAACTACTACTTTAAACAAACTTATAGCTAACTTCATAATATTGTCTGTTTTGACATGAGACATGAATCGTTTGCTCATGCATTGTGATGTGTTTTGAGATTGCAATCTTAATTGTACTACACATATGCAAGATATTGTAAGAATTATAGTTGTAGTAACCAAATGTCTTCTTGGCGCCATTAATGAAAGAGTTCAATTCTCCACCTTCTCTTTATCCCTGCACTGCAGAAGATTGTGAAGTGCCTTGTTTCAACCTGAAATTTCTTTGGGAGGATTGAAATGATGTCAGAGAGGAACTATTGTGCATTATGTGTCGGATGATGCAATGGATGTATCAGAAGTCCTCCATTCCAGGATCTATATATATTTACACAATGCCAATCCCATGTCCATTCCTTTAATATCCATTGTGGGCTCGCATCCTAATAACTTTTGCATTATCCTTCACATTTCTCAATTGTGCCCCTCTCTGTGATTTGCTAGCATTTATGTTGTTATAACGGATAGGTGGAGTTACTGGTGCAATATGCTGCTCGATCTGTGGAACCTTAATGTTATTTAATTTCACTTCCTTGATGTGAGAAATAAAACTTTGACTTATATCTAATAACACAGGAACCAAGAGGATTTTAACAACATGCTCATGTCTGTTTCCATAGCTAGTTTTTTTCATGGAAAAGGTTTCTAACTTGTTGTGAGAGGAGAAGAAACTATAGTAGAAAGAAAGCAAATTTTGCAATTTTCCCATGAACCTTTGGTTTCCAAGGCAGTAAATGCGTTATGCAGCAAATTATTAAATGAAAATCACGCTGTGATTATTTGGAAAGGGAGTCACAATACAGAGCTTCATAACAACACTTGCTGAGTGATGGCACTGTAACTGCATGTTCACCCTTGTCAATATCTCCTACAGAATACCATCCAAGTGGGATAAATGCCATCTCCTCAGTGAATGCTGAGCTGCGTGAATAGATCTGAACCATCTTCCATTGTGATTGTTTGGTTAATTTTCATCAGTAGGCACAGTATATTTATCAAGACTTTAGGAAGTGATTTTGTAAAATAAAGTCACACTTGTACACTGCCCAGTGTTTTCCTCTGGCAGTGTTCTCTCATTAGTTCATTGTATCAACTATTTCATTGTATGAAGTATTTCCTGCCACAACTCTCATAAATGACTTTATAATTGAACTCTGAGCATGGAATTATTAATTGCTCATAGCAAATGCTGTAGTCCTATAATGTAAGTGAACATGAGGTGCAGTTGATTACTTTGAGAGGGGTGACCAGATTCAGTGGAGAACATGTACCTGTGCCTGCTGAAGAGCGTTTAGTTGATCCTAATGCTTTTTCTGATGTTGCAGATATTGTTGATTCTCTTAACCTCCTCTATCACACTAGTTTCAGTCTATGCTTTAAGAAGCTGTGATCTTCTGACCATAAATATTGCATCCTTCTTCAGAATAACTAGTGCAACAAGACCTCCAAAGCAGGATAGGAGTAGGTGAACTAAAGGAATCTGGGTCTTTACCTGTCTAGTAATACCAATGTTCCAATGTCACATTGTCTTTGTTCAAGAATGTCTTGATTAGTCTCATGTGTCAATCAGGGGAAAGTGAGGATTACAGATGCTGGAGTTAGAGTCAAGATTAGAGTGGTGCTGGAAAAGCACAGCAGGTCAGGCAGCATCCGAGGAGCAGGAGAATTGATGTTTCGGGCAGGAGCCCTTCATCAGGAATCATTCTAATCTTGCAGCACCAAGACCACTCTAATCTTGACTCATGTGTCAATCGGACATTTTTAGTAATTATCTTTAATAACATAGCTGAAATTTCCAAACACCTATCAGGAGGCATAAGAGAGAGGTTGAGGCCTGGGCAGATTAGTCATTAACTAGTTGAATTACAGGACAGGTTTAAGGGCCAAATGGCTTATTCCTGCTCCCATTTCTTTTGTTCTTGTAGCCTTTCTACTCAATGCCTAGGGTCCAATTTTCTTACCTTGTTTTTGGCCACATATTACACTGACATAATCTGGTGTTGACCATCAGTTTAACATTACAATTACACAGTAACTCTTTTATGTTATTAATATCCTCTTTGGTAATTGCTAACATTTGTTTATATTTTCATTGCTTTCTGTATCAAGTGTTAGTGAAGCACACAAAAATATCTGTTTGCTATTTTCATGGTAAAATCAATTTTTATCGACCTTCCTCCTTTACTGAACTGTTTTATAATTGATTCTCAAGTCATATTTTAAATTTAACTGAAAAAGTTCCTATAGTCCTTCTCTCCCTTTTTATTGTTGTAAATGCTCAAATCCTCCAACCCTGGCAACATCCTTGTAAATCTTTTCTGAACCCTTTCAAGATTCACAACATCTTTCTGATAGGAAGGAGACCAGAATTGCATGCAATATTCCAACAGTGGCCTAACCAATATCCTGTACAGCTGCAACATGACCTCCCAACTCCTGTACTCAATACTCTGACCAATAAAGGAAAGCATACCAAACACCTTCTTCACTATCCTATCTACCAGCGACTCCACTTTGAAGGAGCTACGAACCTACACTCCGAGGTCTCTTTGTTCAGCAACATTCCCGAGGACTTTACCATTAAGTATATAAGTCCTGCTAAGATTTGCTTTCCCAAAGTGCAGCACCTCGCATTTATCTGAATTAAACTCCATCTGCCACTTCTCAGCCCATTGGCCCATCTGGTCCAGATCCTGTTGTAATCTGAGGTAACCCTCTTCACTGAGCACTACACCTCAAATTTTGGTGTCATCTGCAAACTTACTAACTGTACCTCTTATTCTTGCATCCAAATCATTTATGTAAATGACAAAAAGTAGAGGACCCAGCACCTATCCTTGTGGCACTCTACTGGTCACAGGCCTCCAGTCTGAAAAACAATCCTCCACCATCACCCTCTGTCTTCTACCTTTGAGCCAGTTTTATATCCAAATGGCTAGTTCTCCCTTTATTCCGTGAGATCTAACCTTGCTAATCAGTTTCCCATGGGGAACCTTGTCGAACGCCTTACTGAAGTCCATGTAGATCACATCTACTGCTCTGCCCTCACCAATCTTCTTTGTTACTTCTTCAAAAAACTCAATCAAGTTTGTGTGACATGATTTCCCATGCTCAAAGCCATGTTGACTATCCCTAATCAGTCCTTGCTTTTCCAAATACATGTACATCCTGTCCCTCAGGATTCCCTCCAACAACTTGCCCACCACTGAGGTCAGGCTCACTGGTCTATAATTCCCTGGCTTGTCTTTACTGCCCTTCTTAAACAGTGGCACCACGTTTTCCAATCTCCAGTCTTCCGGTACCTCACCTGTGACTATCGGATGATACAAATATCTCAGCAAGAGGCCCAGCAATCACTTCCCTCGCTTCCCACAGAGTTCTCGGGCACACCTGATCAGGTCCTGGGGATTTATCCACCTTTAACCATTTCAAGACATCCAGCACTTCCTCCTCTGTAATCTGGTCATTTTGCAAGATGTCACCATCTATTTCCCTACAGTCTATATCTTCCATATCTTTTTCCACAGTAAATACTGATGCAAAATATTCATTTAGTATCTCCCCCATTTTCTGTGGCTCCACACAAAGGCCATCTTGCTGATCTTTGAGAGGCCCTATTCTCTCCCTAGTTACCCTTTTGTCCTTAATATATTTGTAAAAACCCTTTGGATTCTCCTTAATTCTATTTGCCAACGCTACCTCATGTCCCCTTTTTGCCCTCCTGATTTCCTTCTTAAGTATACTATTACTTCCTATATACTCTTCTAAGGATTCACTCGATCTATCTTGTCTATAGATGACATATGCTTCCTTCTTTTTATTAACCAAACCCTCAATTTCTTCAGTCATCCAGCATTCCCTATACCTACCAGCCTTCCCTTTCACCCCGACAGGAATATACTTCCTCTGGATTCTCGTTATCTCATTTCTGAAGGCTTCCCATTTTCCAGCCATCCCTTTACCTGCGAACATCTGTCTCCAATCAGCTTTTGAAAGTTCTTGCCTAATACCGTCAAATTGGCCTTTCTCCAATTTAGAACTTCAACTTTTAGATCATGTCTATCCTTTTCCAACACAATTTAAAAATGATTAGAATTGTGGTCACTGGCCCCAAAGTGCTCCCCTACTGACACCTCAGTCACCTGCCCTGCCTTATTTCCCAAGAGTAGGTCAAGTTTTGCACCTTTTCTCGTAGGTACATCCACATACTAAATCAGAAAATTGTTTTGTATGCACTTAAGAAATTCCTCTCCATCTAAACCTTTAACACTATGTTTGGAAAGTTAAAATCCCCGACCATAACTACCCTATTATTCTTACACATAGCTGCGATCTCCTTACAAGTTTGTTTCTCAATTTCCCTCTGACTATTAGGGGGTCTATAATACAATCCCAATAAGATGATCATCCCTTTCTTATTTCTCAGTTCCACCCAAATAACTTCCCTGGATGTATTTCCCGGAATATCCTCCCTCAGCACAGCTGTAATGCTATCCCATATCAAAAACGCCATTCCCCCTCCTCTCTTGCCTCCCTTTCTATCCTTCCTGTAGCATTTGTATCTTGGAACATTAAGCTGCCAGTCCTGCCCATCCCTGAGCCATGTTTCTGTAATTGCTATGATATCCCAGTCCCATGAAGTACATATCACTGCAAAGGCCATTTTTGTTCCTTCAAAATCTACAGACCCAGAAAATAACACTGTCTTATTCCTCTACAAAACACTGCACCAGGTTAAATTAGGAGCTATGGCTTATATTTTAAGTTTAACCAGCCCACATATTCCCCCATCAATAACTTCAAGTGATCAAAGTCAATCCAGAAGACTATGTAGGTAATGTATATATTGTAGATTCACTTATCTCTAATATGATGCAAAAGAACTAGCAACGCAATAGACATAAAAGACTTTTCTTTACAATTTATATTGCTTTGTCTCATCAGCTTTCTTTATGGCATTTTAAATGTGATTCACACAGTTAGAGAAAAATATTGATTTTTAGTTTCTATGCATACCTTTCACATCTTAAAATAGTTTTTGCTGCTATTATATTAAAAAGATGATTTTTAACTTTAAGAAAAAAACAGTCTAACCCTTTCTTACAGGTCAATGATTTTAAATCCAATGAAAGCTGAAGGCATAGATGAGAGATTTGCAAACTGAGAACTTTCACAACAGTAAGACTAGTCCCAGTAGCTTCAGGTTTAAAAAGGGCAAATGTTTATAAAAGTTCAATAAAGTTATTATTGAAAGCATTGCAATTGAGATCAGAATCTGAGTTGAAGTCAATAAGTTCTGCACATTTAATATCATAAACTCAATTGGCCTATTGCTTGAATTAGATACTGAAGTTCTCTTTTCCCTTTAAAAGGTTCACACATTATAGACTCTCACCGCACTGTTTCTAATTTAATGCCTTTGTCACTATCTTTTTCCAGTATTAATGTCTAACCAGACTGCATTGCAGACGTTGTCCTGTGGGAACTGCAGACTTCTTTCAGACTGAGGTGAGCTGTAGGTTTCAGGATTCAATCTGTAAGTTCAGTTTAATATAACTACAATTTTTAAAAAAGATATGTAGGGCCAATTTGATCATGATGCCTGGCCTTAGGTCTTAGGGCCTAAGCTGCATCTCTTCCATTGCAGCAGTAGCTATTTTTGGATGCATTTCAAGTTCTTATTAGACTGGTGTCAAAGCTTCCAAAAAAAGGTCTCTGTTCTTTGTAATGATTTGATTGGCTTGGTTTTATCTGTAAAAATTTACTTATTTCTTATAATCCCATGTCTTCATTAAAACAGATTGTGATAAAAATACTGTTGGAAGATTATTTTGACTCATCTAAAATGATTGTTTGGATTTGTTTGAATAACTCCATCAAACATTAGCTCATGGCATTAATGACTGTCGGTATGGAAATCTTGACATCAAACAGTACAAAGGTCTTTGAGTTAAAACAAATAAGCAGTAAGCATCACAACAAGTCAGTCCCTTAATATTTCAGTTGGTAAGTGTTGATGCTTCAGGGTGGAATGGAGATACGCACATAAGAAATATCCCAGGTATGACACTCAAGCTTTGCTGATTGTCAAAACAGCAATAGTCCCACATTCAGTCTTATCTTCCAAAAGTGACACCCACAGGTCTCTCTTTTCAGGCACCCCTTTTAAAATTGAACTGGATAGTTTACAGTATCTCCTTGTTCTTCCTCCAAGAAAAGAGTATCACTAATATCACTGTCTTGATATCCTCCTGAAATATAATGCCATCCTCCTCATTCTTTATTGGATTTCTGAATTTTGCATCTTCTGTAAAAATAAAACTGGATTTTGATTGCTGATTCATGCAGGAGAACCATTCTATACTTCCCTCTTGGGAGAGAAAGGAAGAATAAAAGGCAAGAAAAATAAAGTTGAAATGGCAACCAATGTATTTGGAGGTTCTCTCTACTTAGTTACTTGCATACCACTCCCTTAGTTATAATACCTTTAATCTTATACCCTTATAGTTAAGATAATTGGCTATCATAATTATTTTTCCCTCCCTCAGATCCAATAATATGACAGATCTTTAGCTATAATTGATGTGCAGCTACATGTTGGAGCATTTCTGAAAATATTTGAATGGTATTCGACAGTTACACCGACATATGCAAGATTGTACATATGACTTAGACTTAATGCCCTCGACCATTGAGATATAAATTATCATTTGAAAATTGCTTGTATAAGTGATAAACAGAATGAGACTCGTAAACTCTTCAGAAAAGAAATGCCCTATTTCAGGGCCATAAGGTGGGTGGCTTAAAGCTAATCTCATAAGAATTGCTGTAAGATGCTGTATGCCAAGGATGCAAGAAATGTTGAAAAAAATGACAATAAGAGCTGTGGGCCACACAATTGATGATGAATACTACAGGTGGCAGTTTTCTGTAATTTCACTTGGTCCTTGTATTCTATTGATACAACACGTTTTGAGAAATTAGTTTTTCGAACAAAGGTTTATCTACCCTCCTCCCCATCCACCCCTCTATAACCACACTCTATATTTTTTAATGTTCCAAGTTCACACAAAAGGGATAACAATGGTTAAGTTTGCATTTAGGACTTTGCCTGTGCTTATAAATCCGGTGTTGTTGATAGTAGAAATTGTACAACAGAGGAACTAAGATGGCAATTGGTAGAGATTGTAGATACAAAAGAGGACTTGATAGCATTAGTTAGAAGAGAGACAGCATCAAGGATGGAAGAGTAATTTAATTGACTATGTTGTGTAAATACCATTCTGGGAAACTTACAAAAGCTGACAGACTGCTACAAAAAAAAAGCTGACTCAGCCCTGAGGAAGCTGGAACTCAAATAACAAATATCAACTCAAAGGCAGCCCAATGTACAACCTTTCCATAACACCTACAGAGCAACCAAGGTTACTTGTATACTGTGAATAAGTAAACAAATATTTGAAACATGGAATTCATGGTATACACAATGGTTTTAAAATAATTTTACAATTCATTTAGTCTTGTGTAAATACCCTAAATTTATTCCCTCTCCACAATTACATAAACGAAAATTCACTGCATGCTGTCTACAAGATAACTCTATTTCCTACTGGACTTAAGACTTTAAGTTTGGGCTTTCAATTAATATTTCCTCCTTTTAACCGGACAAAATGAGTGATGGCTCCAAATGACTCATCCTACATCTCAGAATGGTGAGATTAAAAACTTATTAGCAGCAGGCACCACTTTAGTTTTCATTAGTCAGCAAAAATTACTTATTTTCTGAACTTAAAAAAGACCAGAAAAGAAATTCTGAGAGTGCAATGGCCTCTGTGGTAACGGGTTCACAACTTGGCATCCTCTGCAGGAGCAGGAAAGTCAAGACTTGGACACTCTGTCAAGGCTGCCTACAGCACTAGTGTCTGTTGGATTACTGCAAAGTTTTCAGACCAGACAAGCAATGTATCTTTAAAGACAGGTATATGACATCACGACACATGGTGGTCCAGTATAAAAGTCCTTGCTTTAAGTCACTCCCAATTCAGTTCAAAGGAGTCAGTGTGGAGTAGATACATAACACAAGGATGGGTGGAAACTTCCCATTTTAATTTAAAGAGGTTTGTCGAATGAGATTCATGGTGCCTGGTCTGTGACACCTCAATTACTTTCTGCATGTAATTCTTCACGCTTTCCCTCAATCATTATGCCACCTGGGCTTTTTAATGCCTTCCTCATGGAATCACATGGCAGGAGAGGCAGAACTGTTCATCATTTCCAGGATCTTGCAACAACTACACGTCTGATGAATATTCAAAGTCCACTTGCACATTTTGCAAGCCAGAAACTCATGTCTTACACTGAGGTATTCCACTGTTACTGTTAAACGCATGCCCTTCAAAAGGGAAACCGACATTCACTTTGCAGGCAGAGACCTGAGGGTTTCGACGTATCAGATGGCGGAGAAGAAGGCCATCCTTTGTCTAGCTCACTATTGCAGAAGGCTACACCAGACACAGCCAGCTTGGACGCAGTTAATGGTCTGGACAGTGCCATATCTCAGGTTCAAGGGAACACCCAGTAATGTAGAAAGAAGGTAAATATCATCAGTGCTCTACAAAAGTAAGTGCCACCACATGAAGTGTGCAGTAATCACGCAAACAATGAGCTTGTCGACTGGATAGAAAACTGATTTTGTAACATACTGATATAGAAAATTAAGAATGAGTCTAGGATTGGTATCATACACTGAGGAAACATTAATTAAAAAACATGCATGAGAGGAGCCCTAGGGAACAATGAACATAATACAATAGAACTTCATATTAAAATTTGAGAGTTATTTCAGTGCAAAAGCAAAGTCTTAAAACCTGGACAAGGCAAATGCTGTAGGGATAAGGATCCAGTTGGCTAAGATAGGTCAAAAATTGGATTTAAATCATAGCCAATAAACAACAACATATATTTAAAGAATTAAAGTACATAGCTGGATTTAATTGGTATCTTTAGGTAGAAAAGCAGATGGAAAGTAGGACATCATGCCTATGCACACCTGCTACCTATTCAAACTCTGAACTCTCACCTTTGATTTGATGAATAATGGGGTAAGTATCAGATGAGCTACCTTTCCCAACCCATCTCCTGCTGGATAACCACCGAAGGCCAACAATTTGCCAAGTCGCTCACCTGCGTCCTTGGCCACCATTCTTGAGAGCTGGCTGATAATTAGTTGACTAATGCTTAGTTTGGCATGATATAACTACAAGAGCTATAAGGACGGACCATGTACTTCTCCTTCACCCTCCATGATCCTGCCAGGAAACATTAAATCCAGCCCAGCCCATTATATGGGAAATGTGAAGATACTGTATCTACTTTAAAAGAAAACACAGAAAAATCAAAACTTTTTTATAAATGGTGAGGGACTGGATAATGTTGGCACCTAGAAGTATGTGAATCAAAGAAAGTTGACATGCAGCTATTGCAAGAAATTAGGAAAACAAGTGATATGGTAGCTTTGATAAAAAGAGATTGGAATATAATGGTGAATAAATCATGATATTCAGTTCTTATTAAGGCAGGAATTGATAGATTTTTGAACACTAAGGAAATTCAGGGATTTAAGGATAGTGAGGAGAGGCGTAGCAGACTCAAAAGGTCAAATGGATACTAATGTTGCTAATTTTGTTTTTGAAAGGAACTTAGGGACAAGAGTACCATGTACTACACCTCCTCCCACTCTGCCTCCTGTAGAGATGCTATCTTTCTCCCAATTCCCCTGCGTGTGCTACATCTGCTCCCAGGAAGACCAATTCCACAATAGAACATCCCAGACGGCCTTCTTCTTCAAAGATCGCAATTTCCCCTCCCATTTGGTTGACAAGGCCCTCCAGCATATCTCTTCCATTTCCTGCAGCTCTGCCCTTAAACCTCACCCTTCCAACTCTAACAAGGACAGAACTCTCCTATTCCTCACCTCCATCACCCCCAACCAATACAGCGCATCATCCTCCACTATTTCCACCACCTACAAACAGACCCCACCATAGATATATTTCCTTCCCCACCCTTATCTGTGTTTCAGAAAGATCATTTCTTCTGTGACTCCCTTGTCAGGTCCATGTTCCACCCCCCCCACCCACCAATTCACTCTCCTGTCCCGGCACCTTCCCCTGGCATCACAGGAAGTGCAAAATCTGCGCCCTCACATCCCCCTTCACCACAGTCCAAAGCCCCAAAGGATCCTTCCATATCTGACAGAAATTTATGCATACTTCCACACATGTCATCTATTGCATTTGTTGCACGCAATGTGGTCTCCTCGACATTGGAGAGACAGGATGCCAACTTACGGAATGTTTCAGAGAACATCTCTGGGACACCCGCACCAACCAACCCTCTACTCTGTAGCTGAACACTTTAACTCCCCCTCTCATTCCACCAAGGAAATGTAGGTCCTGGGCCTCCTCCATCGTCAAACCCTCACCAACCGATGCCAGGAGGAAAAACACGTTAACGTCCATCTTGGGACCTTGCAATCACATGGGATCAATGTGGATTTCACCTCCACCTTATCACAGGGATAACTCCTGACTCGCCATCACCCTTTCGAACTGACCTACCTGTCCATCTTCTTTCCCACCTATCTGCTCCACCCTCCTTTCCGACCTATCACTTTCACTTCCACCTATCACATTCCAAGCTACTTTCCCTCCAGCTCTACCCCCTCCTATTTATCTCTCAGCCCCCTTCGGCCACCCCCCCAATTCCTGATGAAGAACTCATGCTTGAAACGTTGACTCTTCTGCTCCTCGATCTGCCTGATCGCTGTGCTTTTCCAGCACCATACTCTTCGAATCTAATCTCCAGTTTCTGCACTGCTCGTTTTCTCCTATGTCATTTGCCCATAGTCATTGACAATATCCCCACTCTCAGCTTTCAATCGGCAAATAGTACTCTTAAACAGCTCTTTTCCCGTTATCTAACTATAAAATCTTGTTTTATTGCCTTTTATATCTCCTGCAAGTTTCTTTTAATAATCTTTTTTAACCACTCTTATAAGCCACTTTGCGCCCCTTTGCATCTGTCCATTTTGTGGGATCTGTAGTTCTTTACATTTTTATTAGCCCTTACCTTTAATTTTTATGTTGTCCCTTATTTCCTTAGATGCCCATGGCGTTTTTTGTGTGAGGTACAGCTTTCCTTCTTAAGGATGCAAACTGCTTCTGAATAGTATTAAATGTTTATTTGAACTCTCTTGACTATTCCTCAGTTATTTTACCTACAGCGCAGCTTCCCAGTTTACTGTGGACAGTCTCTGACTCATCCTATTAAAATCTGCCTTAGTTAAATCTAAAATTCTAGTATTTGATCTTTGCTTACCTCTTTCAAATGCTATGTGAATCTTGATCGTGTTATGATCTTTATTTGACAAATGCTCAGCAACATTTAGGTCACTAATTAAAATCAGGCTCATTGATCACTATTACATCCAATATTGCTGTCCCCTTGTCGCATTCAAATCATATTGCAATCGGAAGCTATCCCAGATACACCATAAATTCACAGCCTTCTGGCAGCTGCTTATCTGTCTCTCACAGTCTATGTTAAGATTAAAATCTCCCACTAATTCTACTTTGCCTTTGCTACATAAGCTGCCTAATTTCAGCATTTATATGATCTAGCACTTCTGAACTAATGCCAGGTGGTTTCTATATGACAACCATGTGGTTTATGTTCCTTTATGGTTCTTGAGATCCATCGATAAAGGTCTCCTCGGTATATCATCCCTCAACATAGAAGAGATTCTGTTTCTAACCAGTTATGCTACTCCACCCCCTTTGCTGTTTTCTCTATCCCTCTTGGAAACTTTATAACCTGGTGTGTTTAGTTCTGTCCTGAGCATCCCGCAGCATTATGGCGACTATTTATATTTTGTAGATTTCTCGCAGGGTGTGCCAGGATTATGCAATTGGGGGTTCCCTTTCTATTCATTCCATTTGCATCTCAGTCCACTATTATATCTGCTTTGGTTAAGTTTCCTCCATTACCCAATCATTCCTCTTTTCAATCCATGCCTCGAGTACTTTCTCCTACTACCTGCAACCCTGCCCCCACATCCACATCATGTTCCATCACAGTTCCTGGTTTTCTTATTTTCTTGCTTTCATCATTGGATAAGCCTACCCTTTGTGTCTCAATTGTCATTCTCTGAACAGCCCATTAGGAATCTATCACTGCCTCCTTGTAAGCAGTTCCAATTTTTCCTGTCACCATCCATCGCCTCAGTTTACCTTTTAGAATTTATTCTGAGTCCTTTCATCACATTCACAATTGCACTTACTACCTCTTTCAGTACCACTCCCTCAGCATTCCCATTTAGGTCCTTGACAGCCATGAATTTATTGCAGAAAGTTTTGGGTGATCCCATGGTGTACCTTGATGTTTTAGTATACTAAAGGCACTACATGCTTATATACCAGTTGCTGACATACTGAATTTGACTGAACACTTCACTGACAGGTAATGGTGAACCTATCAAGGCATTTCTGACAAGCTATATATTATACCATCCATGAGGCTGAAATTGGGGCTGTAGAGGTAATGTGGTCCTTCTCAGCAGATGATATTTCGGTTTCCTCCACTTCACTCTCCTTCACATTACCCCCTTCACATTGCTCTGGCACCTTTCCACCATTACATATTTCACCTGATTCATCATTTTTACTTTCCCCTTAGAATCCTCATCCTCACTTCCCTTTGTCCAAGTCCCATCCTAAATTTCTTCTCAATTTCCCTTTCTATTCTATATCAATATTTCCACTGAGCAATCTTTCAACCCTAGTGAATTTAATGTTGATCTCAGTTTATACTGTTTACCTTGTCTTCTCTAATATTACCATCTTCCATTTCAATTTTACCTCATACACAGAAAATCAGAACCACTCAAGTAATTAAGCAAACATATTTCTGGCAAGAATTTGGCTCCAGTTTCCTGAACCAAAGTTTTAGATCTGATTAGGTAACGGTAACAAGAATTTCAAAAATATAACAAAAAGTTAACAACAAAACAGATTAGAAACAGTTTGAGAGAAACAGTGGTGAGAGGGAAATATAGGTCCACATAAACTTTTTCAGGTGGTAACTCCAGTGGCCAATACGAAAATGGTCTATTTGTCAAGTTGATATTTTGTATGCATTATCATCCAATTGGAAATGGACGAAATAACCATGATAAAAGAGAAACTAAAAATTTATACTGGGCGAGGAACATACTTGATTTACTATTAATCAAGGTAAATAATAATGGAAAAAATAATTGGACCTAAGGTTGGAAAATCTCCAGGACTACATAGTTATCATCTCATGGTCTTAAAATAATTAAAAGGGGAAACTGCATATGCATTAATCATAATCATGACTGCTGGTGTCTGTTAGAATGTTCTTTGAACACTGATATCTGCTGCCATGTTGCAGAGGTAAAGTGTTTGCATTAGATGACAGGGTGGAAGGCAATAGGTTCATGCTTACAGTGTTTGCAAATTACATGCCATGCTAACTATAACAATGAGGACAAGATCGGATTTGAGAAGGTGCTGAAGGCTGGAACTTAATATCAACATCTGAAAGTTCTGGTGGTAATAAGAAATTATAGGGCAGCAAGGATGGATCTCATGATCTCAGTCTGATTTGGTGCTGCATCATTGAGATACTGGATGATTGTACGTATACTGCAATGAAAGCTGAGACATGAATATCCCA